>NW_026921028.1:0-18060 GCF_032062105.1 Saccostrea cuccullata
TTGCATTCACTACATGCATATACTATAAAATTTTTTCTTCCATATAATTTATATTATATACTTTATACAAATTCTCTTTGGTAAATGCTAAATACAAATTCATTTCATAAAGCTGCATAAGATATATGACATTCATGTATATTGTGTTTCTTCATTGTGAAAGCTTTATATAAAAAAAGTAAACAAAGGGGAGGGGGGGGAAGGAAAACAGAGTGAGGGGGGGGAAAAGTTTTCACTATTTTACCATATTGGTACATTTAGTATAAATTTGAAGAACATTATAGCATATCACAAATAATTTTCCAGTTCTTTTCATATTCTGAAAATTTACAATTTCTTAAAAGAATACCCTTTTTCAACCAATATTCTATCTACAATTATTTTTTCTAGCATTACTATACTTAATTTAGGCATATTTTTAAACCTTATTTATTAATTTATTCAACACAGTTTTTAATGTTCAAATACAGGAGGCTATTTTATAAATCACATTCAATAAACTGATTGGGCGCCAGTTCTTTAAGAATTGTTTTTGTTTTCCTGGTTTTTGTAGGCAAGTTATTAAACCTAATTTATTTGGTTCAGTAAAGTGTGATAATTCATACGAGTTGTTTATTGCTCTTGTAATGAAAGCAGCTAAATTTGCCAAAAAAAATTGAAAAATTAAGGTGAACCCGTCTGGTCCAGGGCTTTTCTCATTTTTCATAATTTTCAAATAATTCAAAACTTAGAATTATAAAGGGCCTTCGAGACTTTCTGATTCTTTTTTTTTTTAATTTCGGCACATCATATATCTTTAGTTTTTCTGGAATTTCCTGATTCTACATTCTTTTTACTTTTATATAGGTTTTCATAGAACAGCTTAACTTCATTCAAAATATCAAATTGGTCAGTAATTATAGTTCCATCTTCCTTTTCAATTTTAGGTATAACTTTACTCTGATAGTTTCTAGACTAAGGTGGTAAAATTTTTGAAGGTTTTTCTCCCTCTTCTATCCATTTCATTTTTCTCTAATACATTGACCTTTAAATTTTATTTTTCTAATATTCTTTTAATTCTTCATGTTTGTTTTCTAATTCTTCAGCATGTTCTTGCGACAAATTCTGTTCCAGTATAAAGATTTTTTTTTTCTAGTTGCAATTCTTTTTCAGTTATTTTCTTTTTCTTAAAAGTTGAATAAGAAATTGATTTTCCTCTTTTTTCCATCAATAATGTATCTAGAAATAATTGATCACTTAGCATAAATTGAATTTTATCATTTTCAATAGAGTCAATGTTATTAAAATTGTAGTTGGACAGGCGTATTGTAATTTAATATTTTTAATTTTTTCTTTTATCAAATTTACATATTCTTTATCTGCTAATAAAGAGATATTTAATTTCCAAAACCCTCTTTTTCAAAAATTCATTTTTTTTAAACACCCATTACAACTGGACAGTGATCTAAGATAACTATTTTCAAATTTTACATAAGGGGCCAAATTTTGTAACATTCTGATATTAGGAAATAATAATCTTGCCTGTTTTATTGGATTTTTCTTTCTCCAAGTGAATCTTTTTAAATTTGGATTTTTTTCACGACAAATATCTTTTAAATTTAGTATCTCTATCATCTTTAATACTTACATTCTTGATTTGGGGTTTATTCTAGGTTTTTATACTTCATTGAATCCAAATCCTTATCTGAAATGAAATTAAAATCACCACCTATAATATTATCATATATTGTGATGAGTAACATTCTTGTATCATATTTAAAATCTTTGTATAAATGTGGTGTACCTGATTTGGTCCATATACTCGTATATTCACTAACAAAAAAGGAAGATTGTCTATTACTACATCTAGAATAAGATAATTGCCATTGTCATCTTTATATTCATTAATCAGTGTAATCACAGTTATTATTGATAAGTGTAGCAACTCCCCGTGAGTTTGATTTGTATGAGCTAAAAAAACCTTTTATCCCCCTAATGCTTTTATCATGCTTTCATCTTTTGTGACAAAGTGTTTGTCTTGAAGGAAATAAACATTTAATTTTTTTCTTTTAAAATTTTAAAAACATCCCTCCTTTTATTCATGTCCCCCAAACCTTTGGGAATTTAATGTAAGTATTTTTAGGAAATTTCACGTGGATAGTCATCCATTTCACAGCAAATGCATAAAAACGTCTACTGTTCCCCCAAAAGCTAGAAAAAAAAAGTTGATAAAAAAGTAAAAATCTATATACACTACAGAAAAGTAGTTTTTAAGCTCAGACACACCTGCTGTCATTTTTAAAATATGCAAAACTAGACCAAAAAAACCTAACTTTAAGTTTATATTTGAAATGAAAATGTTAAAAATATAGAAAATTAATTTTAGTGAGAGGAACTCTATATACTCAATTTCTTTCCTATTAGTTCCTTTTTTCTAATTACAATTTGTTGTAGTTACCATGTTTTTTTTTTTTTCTATTAAAGAAATATTCTGAAATGTAATTACAACAAAAAATTTTTTCCCTATCAAAATGTCGCACTTTACACTGTATTAAAATTGAAATTATGCACACAGACCCTCTCTTTAACACACTTTAAAACATCTTTCAATATCAGCAATGCATTTTTCAAGATCTGAAATTAATTAAATTCGAGGTTTTTGGACTTCACTTTGCTCTCGATAAAAACTTACGTCTACATGTCGAGCATGCGCACTTTGCTTTTTTCAATTTTTCCTAGTTTTGATACGTAAATTTTTATTATTTTAAAATGCTGCCCATGGCTAAAAAAATTAAACACTGGCAAATTCCCGCATTAAATGAAAGTTAGAGGAAGCCAGCCACCCCTAACGGAATAGAACTTTTTGAGAGGTGTAGTCACAGGGGCCAGTGATTACTACATATGTATATTTACTTTTTATGTATTAACTATATAAATATATATTTATATACAAATACGAAGCAAGAAATATTCCTTTTGGTGTATTTAGTGAAGAGGTAAAAACAAACATAGTATTACAGACCCGGGCGCAGTTTATCAAGAGGATTGTTGTTGCATGTTATTTTTTTGTGGAGGTTTTCTCCTCCACCCCCACCCCAATTACATTTAAAAACATTGCTATTGGGGCTTGTATTGTTAGAATCGCACAAAATACGACTACTGATTTATTAAACTGATAATGTCATACCTAGTAGTAATTATCCATTATCAAATCATTTCTGTGTTTACAATCACATAATTTTTATTGTCTCATATGACCTTACGTCACGTTATACCAATACGACGTTCCGTTCACAATTTTCTAGTAAAACAATGCCATACTGAAAACTCTCTTAAAGAAAAAGTAAAATAATATAAAAAAAAAAAAACCGTTCTATAAAGCTTAAGAACTAACTGTTTTCAAAATTTCATTAACTTTTTTAAATAGGATTTTTTCCCTTCATGGGCTTAACTCTTTCATGCACAGCAATTTTAAGCAAATAAGTGTCAAAAATTGTAAAGGTAAGTCAATTAATTTTTTTTTGCAAAGGGTTTAAGAAAGTCAAACATTTTGCATAATGGGAAACAAAAATGGGAATTTTTTCCCGACCAGAATAAAGCAATAACTAATAAATCAAAATTCAAAAAAGAGGTCAAAAACATTTTATGGGGAAACTTAAGAAAAATGCTAAAGAAGATTATTTTATAATTCGATTTATAACTCAATTGATCTTCCTACTTAAACAATTTGGAACTTGTCTTTTCGATTTTTTTTTAATATGGTTTAATTTTTAGCCATCTCGATTATAGCAAGTATACTGTTTATTGTTTATATAAAGTATATTATCTATGTCAAAGCCAATAATTTTGTTACATTTAAAACGACTCTACTGGAAATAAGCTATATTGGCATTTACGGGCTATCCTTGGGTTTAGGCATATTTAATATACTTAATCTATTTGAATTCTAAATATAAAATCAGTTATTCAATTTCTTTGATCCGTTGATATCATCTTTTAAATAATGCCTATTTATGTAACGGTACCCAATCTTGGGTGTTAGAAAATTATGTGGGGCCCCTTATTTCTGAGATTTTCCTTTAAATTTAAACAACAATATTTGTTTATCTTTAAGAATGAATTTATTCAAACAATAAAAGTAATAATTCATGATTAATCAAATACAATCAAAGTATACTTATGGATAATGGGTCAGGACATACAATAATCAGCAGATTGGGTTACCCAAGATTTGATATTGAGTCAATTTACGAGAATTGGCAGATTGGGTTACCCAAGATTTAATATTGGGTCAATTTACCCAATATGGGGGCATCAGATTTTACCTAATTATAGGGAGTTCGGATTCTTTGAATTGGTCAGATGTTAAAGGGACTAACCAACGTCCCAAACTGAAGAAAAAATCCAAATGCATTCTTTAAATTATATACCTTTTCATACATCGGTGCAAGTTACAATTCACGCACGAATGATAAGCGGTACCGCAAGTATTCGCTACGGTTGTATGGTAACAACTTTTGCATAAAGTAAAGGCTTCAGCATCACAAATGCGGGAAAAGGGAAGATTTGTTGTTTGGGATTTGTTCTGGAAACGATGCCAAGTTGGAAATGTGTATCTTGGTCGAATAACAATGCCAGACGGCCATTTGTTATTATGATAGGGCAGATCTATATAGGAAATTCGGGTTTGTACAATACAACCAAATAATATTTGTGAAATAAACATATACAATGAATTATAAAGCATACATTAATGACATACGATGATTGGTGATATTCAAATGATATTACAAAGAAAATTTCGATACATAGATGAATTATTTAGGGCATAAATTGGGTAATCCAATGTGTGGGTTATTTTGGTCATTGGGAAAATTCGTAAAAAATATAATTTTTATTTTGTGTATAATACTACACCTTAATGTTCATGTACATTACACAATGCCTATACCGAATAAAGTATTATTATTATTGTACTTAACATTGTGTTCAAGGCCTTTTTTGGCAGAATCTGTAACTTTAAAACCTTAACCTAATTTCACCTTTTTACATTTACTACAGCGGTTTTACTTAGAAACCCAATATAAATATTATAAATAATTTTAGACTTTGATTCAATTCAGAAATAAATTTAATTTTTGAAGATCCACTAGGTTATGAATTACGACGCTTCACGCTGGCATATTTCATGAAGCGCGTTACATGAAACTATGACTGTCATATTTCACATGTGTATTCTTTGTGACAAGACCTTTCTTTGGATACTACCAAATTTGACCGTATGACCTTGACCTTTAACTTTGACCTACTTTACTCAAAAAATTAACTTTTACTTTGGCCATAACATTTGAACAGTAGATGCTAGGACTTTGTGGCAAGACATTCCATCGGATACCAACAACTTTGACCTTTCGACCTTGACCTTGGGGATTCCCGTACTTATGTAAAAGATTAACATTGGCCATTACTTTTACATGTAAACGGTTAGAGCTAAAGCTTTCATACTTCGTATATGTAATCCTTGTGCAAAGACATTTCAGTGGATACAACGAACTTTGAACCTATGACCTTGGAGTTTGGCCTACTTTTTAAAAGCAAACCTTTGCCATAACTTTTAAACGGTTAGGGCTAGAGCTTTCATGCTTTACTTTTTAATTCTTGTAAGAAGACCTTTCATTGAATATCAAGAACGATGATCCTCTAACCTTTACCTTGGAGTTTGACCTACTTTTTAAAAACTTTAACGTGGTCCAACTTCCTATTTATTCTGTACGGCACAGGTACATTGTTTACCAATGCTCAAAACTTATAAGCCCATCCATGTAAGTAAAGAATATTTTAAATCGACGGCTGACTTCGTCACGTGACGGAATTTAGTATTCACATTTACCGAGGAAAGACGTGATACAGCCCTTGATTACAACACAGAGGTCGAGTGAAAAAAGACAAAGCAGGTTTGTTTTCTATTTTACGCCATGAGTGCATGCTTGTCTATGAATTTCCTACTAACATCACATTACTTAATAAATGCATTGTTACAACGCACTTTGAAATATTACGCACTTTGAAATAAAATTTTCAAAGTGCCTTAAATTTGGGACCAAATTAACGCACTTTGAAAAAATAAAATTTCTTTTCAAAGTGCGTTAATCTAGACCATATCAACGCACTTAGAAAAAAATGTTTATGTATATTGAACCTTTTGGATAACTTGTCGGTGATAAGGTAACTTAGGATGTGAAAGTGAGCGATTTGGATTTTTCTATACTTTGAAAATTCCTTTTATCTGAAATGTTTACTGTACTTAATTTTTTCAAGTCTGCATGCATTTAATGTAAATTAAAATTCATGAAAAGTTTTCAACGTCACACCGTTATGCAAATATATATATTTGGGTGTAGTATAGACATCAGTACCGGGGAGGGGGTTAGTCATTTAGTCATACAAAAATTTCGCAAAGATATACATAACATGGGAATTAAAACTTCGGGCTTACTTTTGGGTGGGGTTGGGTCCCACTTTCTATTTGCTACCTTATTTAAAAAAAAGAGTTCGTCTGAGAGACCTTCTATATACTTATTTTCTAATTGTTCTCGATGAGGGTTAATCAATTACATGTAAATTAAAACGTTTTTCGAAAGAAATAATTATTACAAATTGATTCACTCAATTATTAAATTCTAAGTCAAGATATTTTATTTTATACTTATTTTTTCAAAGTGCAGTAAATGTAGGAGTCCATTATACCTATTTATATTCTAAATTTTATCGCGGTTTGTTAAAAACTAAGAAAGTTATAGGCATTTAAATTTTCAGGCAATCAGATAACTCGTCTTAGCACACGTGCATGCTCATGCTTTTCATGATAATTCTTATATATTATGCTGTAGATCTTCATAATGTATTAATATGTTCAACATTTCAAAGGAATTTGTCGTAAAACAAGAAAGGTTTGGTCAAGGAGACTTAAGTTTCAGCCATTACCCTAATTGCACTCGACAAGCGTGTAATATCTGTAACTTATCATGGGTGGTTGTGAGACTATCCCTAATCAACTCGACTTGTGCACGAGGACTATTACTGTTAAAACTCCATGGCAGTCACATTTCCAAAAACGACCAACGGTCGACGGGATTTGAAGCAAAAATGGGATTCTTCGGGTGACATGCATCAGTTCATCGGTCGTTGTGTTGGCCGATTTTGACCTATTTTTTTTTGTCGGCCGACCAATTTTGTGTCCATCGGTCCAAGTTATAATTTTTCATGCGTCGGTGGCCGATTTCTTCAAGTGCAGTTATCCGTCGACCAACTTCCGATCATCGTCCGACCATCGGCGGTCAGTTTATTAAGTCGGTCGTCCGTCGTTGGACAATAAGGGTGTTGAAAAATTAGACCGACGGTTAAAATCAAACTATAGCTCAGAGCTCGATGATCGTGCGAGGATTGGCCGACTTGTGAATATTTAACCTATTAAGGATACATAACACAAACAAAATTTTGATGCATGTATTGATATAAATTTTTTGAACGCGGAGATAACATAAATAATTAATCCGTATGATATAAAGAAATCTTAAGAATTCTTTGCTGCTAAGAAATGCACCATTTGTCGTTTTTATGCAATTAAATACAAATTTTGCACACATTTTCAACATTGAGTAAGATTCTGCCACTTTGCGTTTCAAACATTACTCAAGTCACCAATCTGAATATAGATCTGTGAAAAAATATTGCTGATTTCTAAAGAAAAAAGATTGTTTGTGTTATTTATCCAAGTCATCGGTTTCCCTTGTAAATAATGTGACTGCTCCGTGTCGCCCGATACTGTGTCGGCCGATCCTATTCTTTCAGCCGACACAAAAATGTGACCTAGGCATAATTCTAAACCTCTCACGTTAATGCAAAGCATGGACTGACCCTAATCAGTCGGGTGGTGTGAGAGAACTAATCCTAATACCTTTGAAAGGAGCAAGCAATAAGAAAAATAAAAAAGAACTGTATGGGAATACGAATACAGAATTAATGGCTTTTGAATGCAAAACAACGGCGTCAAAGATTGACGTTGGACTATATTCTGACTTCATAAACGTTGATTGTTTCTCCGCAACATTGAACATGGTGTGTCAGACCATCGCACATTAGTGCAGCTCGTTTTCATAGGAAACGAGCGATCGAACCGTGGCGTGACCATTGGACTTTGGCGTTCCTACTTTCGTCCGTAATGAAAAAAAACGCATCGGTGTTTGGCCCTGCAGGCCATCGGTGTTTGACGAGACTATCGGTGTTTAGCGAGGCCATCGAACTTTGGCGTCACCATCGGACGTTGGAGTCTTAGATATATTTATATCACATTTTCAAATAAGTTTTCCTATTATGTCACAAATGTAAAAAGTTTCGCTATAAACCCTGAATAATGCTGAGTCACACCGGAAACAGTTATGATCCCCCGACGGAAGCAGTTATGTCACCCTCTCGATCACATTCACGTGTATTTACGTTACACATTTTAGTTTGTGTTAGAGATTTTATGACGTAGGTTGCTAAGCAAAAGTAAACAACGGATCGTTATTCTAAACGTCAAGAAAATATTTTTGAATTATTTGTGTAAATTTTAACGATTAATTTTAAAAATGTCATATAACATATACCACATGGCTTCTTTTTACTAGAACATATGCCCCTCGGTAGCAGGAAAGTCATGGAGTGTTACATGTACTCACTCACCCTCCGCCGTCGGCATCGGGTGACGTAACACTGCATTGGGGTAATTTTATTGTGGTATGTGACCCTCGAAGCCATGTGATATATATGTATAATAGCACCCCTCTTACTTTAAAACACGAATCAATTTCTTGCCTTGTTTCCTTTTATATAATTCATACATTTAACAACATACTTTTTTCTTTCAAAAATTTATTGATTCCCTATGAGATTTGGAAATATTTTACACTTAGTTGATACATATACAAACATTTAACATTTCATGTTACGGGTATAAGATTTACTATATTTTGTGGAGGATTAAAACAGTTCCATGGTTCCGATAGTAAACGTGATGTAGGATCCTCTCTTGATTTTGTTATTTTTCCTCTTGCCGATACACATGTAGTCGATAAAACCGCTCTTCAGAACTAGTGTTTCTTGTACTTTTTTTTTAGTTTTATATAACACGAAATCTTTATAAATATTTTGCCAAGATTATAAAAAAGAAGAAGAAAATATTTGACTTATTTCAGTGAAAATGCCGGTAAAATGGGAGGAAGTATCGAAACGGACGCCAGGGTCTAATTCGGAGAATTTCGTTTCTGAGTATCTTGAAAATTGATATAATCCATACGTGCACGAAACAATTTTTACCTTCAAAAAGTGTTATTTTGGCATTTATATAACAAATGAAAATTGTTATTCAAGATGTTTTTGGTATGCTAATGCATTAACAGTACTTGAATCAGATTAAACAGATGACAGGTTCGTCAGAGACCCATTGCAAAGGTGAACAGTGGGTACATGTAGTTACATGAACTACTCAGGACCACGTAATGAGTCAGGGAATATATTGAAATTCCAACAAAGGAAATTAACCATCTCTCCTTTTTATCTAATTTCTTTTTAATGCATTACATTCATTTCCAATGAATGAGTTAATTATTTTTGTTTAGTTTTATATAACACATAAGAACTATTTTGCCAACATTATCGAAAAAAAAAGATTTGACCTATTTCAGTAAAAATGCCGGTAAAATGGGATAAAGTATCGAAACTTACTCCAAGGTCTTATTCGGAGAACTTCAGTTTCTGAGTATTCATGCATAATCATACATAATCATGCGTGCATGAAACAATAATTACTTTGTTATTTTGGCATTTGAGACACCTGCCTTTATAATCAGAATGTTATTCAATGCAATTTAAAAGGCGCATAAATAAATTGTTCAATAAAAAGACACCACATTTTTCAAATGCAATCTATGATGGACAAAACATAAATATCTGATTACGAGATTATGGATATCTTTAGACTTAAACTGCATTTTAGGCTGTTAAGTGTAAACTCTCTAAACAACAGATAGATACAATAACCCAAATGCTTAAAATACCAAATTTGTTTTTGGAAATTCGAATTTTTAATTTTTAAAGAAAAAGTTTAATACTTTGAAATAAAAAACTTATTTGGAAATTTTAACTAATTTATCAAAATTCTAAAATTTGAATCATTTAGACATTTGCATTGTTAAGTGTTGCACGAAACACATCATCTAATACTTGACGTAAACAAAATGCACAGAGAAATTAAAAAAATGAACTTTTCATCCTTTAGTTTTATATACCTTGTTGGCCATTCTAAAATATTAACATATCTGAAACTCAAGTATTTTTACCTTCTACTATTGATATAATTTAATTGGTAAAATGTTATATTAATGCAAACAATACTTGTATCATAAATTATACAGTTATGTACGATGGCATTTTTCTTTCCTATGTTCATATGATATATCCTGGGAGCTTGAAATATAAGATACCACAGAGTCTGACACATATGTATGGAACGCCGTCACTGCCTTATAGCAGAACACTACTACTGCATTGTGTCAACCTTCCATTACATTATGTCAACTCTTTATGACATTAACCCACACTACTATTGAATTGTGCCAACCTTCCATTACATTATGTCAACTCTTTATGACATTAACCCACCCTACTATTGCATTGTGCCAACCTTCCATTACATTATGTCAACTCTTTATGACATTAACCCACACTACTATTGCATCGTGTTAACTTTCATTTACATTATATCAACTCTTTATGACATTTACACATACTACAATTTTATTTCGTCAACTTGCATTTCGTTTTGTTTACTTTTCATGACAATCTTAGTTTTTATTAACTGATGTGAAAAGCCCATGCCATACTGTGCGCACTCTTCTACATTATGTCGATTCACTATTACGTTATGCGAACGCGGGTATCCTCGGCCTTTATATGAGCATAACGTATTTTCTGCGTTCCGCAAGCACTAAAATGGCGGGAGAGAAAACTGTCGTAGAAGAGATTTTCAGCGATTTCGGAATGACATCTTTAAATGAAAACTTTAAGCGACAAATGATTGACAATCTTGAAACATGCAAAGCCTTAACACTGCGACTTTGAATTAAAGTCACGTCGAAATTCAATGGTGTTTACTTTAAATTAATAATTAAATAAATAAAATATTAGGAGTCGTACAGCAATCATTTTTTTCTTTTTATTTTGAATTGTTTTTTTTTTTTATAAAAGTCTTAAATTTTGTAGGACTTTGCATTAGTTTCACATTAAGTTTAGCTGAATTAAGTTGAAAACTTTTTCTATAAAACTATAAAGCCTGAGAGCTTCTCCGCTTTCCGCCCTTGGTCCCCAACCATATGCCCCCTTCCTCGTTCAAGATTCCCATATCTGCCACTGATATGTGCCCGATGCTGCTCCACGCTTATCCAATTGAATACGGAACCTGGTAGATTTTTGTAATAGAATTCTGGCCCTGGAATGATTAAAAAAAAATTACTAACTCCAGTGACGTAGCATCATTTTTTTTGAAAGAGGAGGTCAGCCAGTAAAAAAAATCATTTATCCGAAAAAACTAGACAAGCCAAGAAAAAAATGTCCAAGTCCGAAAATCCTATTTCGGGGAGAGTGGTCCAACTTCAATCAATCCTATTTTTTTCCAGATATATTATATTACCTTTAGTGGACTATATTTCAACAAGAAGTGGGGGTAAGGGGCTGTACAGTTTCAATGAACATTACATTTTCTATAGTAAAGCTATGTCTGGAAAAAGAGGAGGGGGTTGATATTATGTGCCTGTAATTTGTCCTAATCAATCAGGACCCCCCCCCCTTCTTACCAGTCATTAAAACACGGTCGTCAACATTCATTATATACTAGATATACAGCTTTGAGATAATGTAAATGTATTTTTGCATCAGGTAATGAACTTGGAATCCACATGATAAAGAGTTAACACAATATAAAGATATTTTTAAATCACATAAGAAAGAGTTGGCATAACGTTATAATATATCCACATCACGGTATGGAGTTTTGACATAATGTAATAAAGTGTTGATATAATATAAAGATATGTTCACATTATGTTATACACTTTTTACACCACGTAATAAAGCACTGACATAAAGGTAAGATGTGTTCACCTCACATCATGATGCCCTCGCCGTAAAATAAAGATAAATCCATATCACGTAATAATGCTTTGATATAATAGAAATATACACTCCCAAAAAGGAATGGGCTTTTGACTTCATGTGATGATAAGTTTAATTATAAAACACAATTTACTTGACGTAATGCAATTTTGACCTCACATATTAAAAAAATGAAATGATGTAAAGAAACATTCATTTCACGTAATAAAATTTTAACACAATGTAAACACATTATCACTTCACATAATGAATTTTTTACTTCAAGTTATGAAGTGCTGACATAATGAAAGGATGTATTTACTTCATGTAATACAGCATTGACATGATGTTAAGATATATTTTCATCATCCCAGAAAAAATGGACATAACGTAAAGATATGTTCACATCACGTAATGATAAATTGACGTAATAAATGCATAGTTGTATGCTATAAGGCAGTGATGGCGTTCCATACATATGCATCTGTTTCATATTTGGGCATCTTACCTGTAAAAAGCATATATTGTAATCTAACAAACAACCTCAATGATAAACATGATGACTTTAACTTTTCTATCATCAACTTCCCTTCTTTATATATTACCTTCATCACCTTCATAAAGAGTTTATATATCTCAGTTGATTCGATACGCAAGAGCATGAACATATCTCTAATACGGGGTAAATTATTGACAAACAAGTTCATGAAACAATAATATCATCAGTCTCGTTTAATGCTATCATTTTGTAAGTTCTATCGTCGATACAATGACCATGTCATCAAATACAATTTATCATCGAGTCCAAATGCTGATTGACATTTTTCACATTAATTCTTAGCTTATTATTGATACACTGAATTGACTAGATTTTTCCGATCATGACAATGAGCACACGGCGGATGTGACCGGTCGGCAGAGGATGCTCACTTCTCCATGACACCTGATCCCACCTCTGATGCTGTATAGGTCCGTGTCTGCTCTGTTCCTGTTTTGTATTGTTTTACGTACTCTTGATCTTGAATACTTTTGGTTATCTCCATATGTTTCATACTAATGTATATGTTTCGTCATTTTCAAAACCTTACAGAATTTCTTTTGTCAATTGTAATACCATAAAATACTTACAATTTCCCTTACAATAATTGAATTTTTTTCTTATTATATCAGATGTCTTGCCCTTACAGAGTCACTTGTTAAAAAAAATTTTTCATTTGACAAACATGAAAAATCCTCATATCAAGACAATTTATGACACTTGGAATCTATTTTTCAATTAAGAGGCTTTTGTATCACAATTCTATCATTAATTCAATCTATGTGTCTATCTTTGCGAGCCAAGAAATGCTGATCCCTTCAACTACAAGGATCATGCTATCAAAAGTCACATCACAAGTTACATCATTTGCTCTCAAATTACCTTAGATTGCACGGAAACGATAAGCTTTTTCTGTGTCCCTACATAATGGTCTATCTAGTGCATGGTGGCTTAAGCAAGTGTGTCTTTACAAATAAATGTACTGACGCCCATGAATCGTGTCATCCAGCACCCTAAAATTCCAAATGTGACAGTGTTACTTGTATACAACGGCGATTCTCCGTAATTTAGCCAACTTTGCAATTGTACTTAAGGACGGTCGCGAAAATTTGTACATTAAAAGAAAAACGAAATTAGCTGAACTAACTCCCATCTAAAATACATTTTATATTATGTGAATTACTGTGGAATCGTCATTGTTTGATGGACTCAAAGTTCGTACATTTCGTGGGTCACCCTTACCCAAGAATTTACACACCCACGAATAATTATTTTGTTAATATATTTATTCATTATATTGTCTGATTATACGAGTTATCCACAAAATTAAGTCCCCACGAGCCAAAAAAAAAAAATTTCCTACAGTTGAACATTGACCCATACGAATTAAATATTTTCACAGTATGCACTTTTAGTTTTAAATTTTTCAATCAATACCTACTTACCTCTTAAAACAAAGGAATGATGGATTATATGATGAGTTCATGCAATGCTCTCCGTCGCTAAATAATCTTGAAACTTAATGATTAGTTTTTCACACTAGGCCCATTTTTTTTCTTTACTTCACAAAATATAACAATCAACAAAACTCCTTAAATAGTGAAATATTATAGGAAAGGGACAACGATGCTTCATATGAATAAACGTTTACTTATTATTCAGACTGTTAAATACAGCCTGAATTTCCTATGTCATATTTCTATTTTGCTCGATTTTTTATCAGATATTAGAAAGATCTCTACATTATTCATATCATCAAGGTACGCCAACTTTTGTTGCCTTTTTCTAATATTTTACATTATATGAGGTCAAAAAACAAATTATTTTTCTTGTAATTTTCAACATTTATGTACCAGACCTATAACAATGAACAAGAGACAAAAAACAAGTGATATGTATGGCAGTGTAGCAACCGCTAATGATATAAAACCGCTTAATGATACAAATATCATTAAGCGTTGCAATTCAAAGCTTAATACCATATATCATTGCATTAATAGTTGACATTCTCAAACGCTTATTGCTATAATTCTTTCATTAAGCGGTGATTTAGCATGAGCGGTTGAGAATGTCAACTATTTTAAATGCAACTAGTGCTAATTGTAACGGGACGTTACAGATGTCCCAAACGCTCCCCAACTCCCTTTTGGTGCCCTATTTCCTGTAAGCTTCATTAAATGGGACAAATTCTATGCATTTGAGACTTTAACAATGCCAAGTTCATTCAAATGTTAGCATTGCATGCGTGCACATGTGAATGCATGTGCGTAATGACCATATCATCTTGTCTACACAATCTATATATTTTTTATATACTTAATATCAAAGTATTAATCCAAAAGTATTAAAAGATACGCTCATTCAAGTGTATTTTTTTATTTAACTCATTTCACGTGCACGCACGTGCATACATGAGCATGGTGACCATTCTTGTAGAAGTCTATTACATCTATCTATGTTGTAAATCCCACCCCATTTAGTTGAAAACCACGGTTGTTATACTAATTTAAAGTTTCAGCCAATCAGATTGCAGCTCACATACACGCACGTGTATGCCTGTGCATGGTGACCATACCTTCTTGTAGAAGTCCATTACATCTATCTATGTTCTAAATCGCATCCTGTTTGGTTGAAAACCAAGGGAGTTATAGCTATTTAAAGTTTCAGCCAATCAGATTGCAGCTCACGTGCATGCATGTGTTTTCATGATAATTGCTATATATTATGTTGTAGAATATCCTAATACTTGGCTATGTTCAAAATTTCAAAGGATTTTGTCAAAAAACAAGAAAGATATTGAGACTTTAGTTTCAGCCAATCAGAGCGAAGCGCACGTGCATGCGCGTGAGTTCTTGCTATTTTGACCATGTAATATTGTTTATGGTACTAATGTATCCTTATATTATGAGTTTCAAAGCATTTCATCTAAAATGTAAAAAGTTACGCCTATATCAATTAAATCGGTCATTTCACGTGTTGCACGTGCACGCTCTTGCAAGCACGTGCGCGCAAAATGACCTTGATTCCGCAAATCTACATAACATGTCTACTGACCCTAAAAAGGTTTTACCTACATCGGACGAACAGTTTACAGATCACTCGCGGACAAAAAAGTACCCAGGAAGAAGAAGAAAAATAATAATAATAAAAAACAGAGTAAAAACAATATGTTCCCCAACTTCGTTTGGGGAACATAATAAGAGGAAGGTTTGGTTTTAGGTTAATTATGCCTGAACTTTTCAAAAAGTTTTTAAACTGGCTTAAATATTAGTGGAGTTTATGACTATGAAAGATCAGCAAAGAATATGGCATAAAGGAGTACAATTCTGGAAATATAACGTCATAAATTTGATGCATTTCTCGACTTTAAACAAAAAAGCTTGAAAATGGTCTACTTCAAGGGTAATTTTCCTTCAGAAAATAGTGTCCACAGCTGTCGCTCACTTTACTCTTTGGATATGTTGTGCAAAATTCAATTTTAAGTGCAAAAAGGTCAACATGGGGGTAAAAAAATTACTAGGTTTTTATTTTGTTTTATATTTACTAGATACACAAAACCTGGATGTGTCTATCAATATTATTCATACCACAGACTCTTATCTTTAATTTTAATAATGAATAAGACTCCAATTTATATTTCTGTAGAAAAAAAACTATGTGGTCCAAAATTGAGTTTAGCAAGTAACTTTTTGAATTCATTATCCAATTTTCATTACGTTATAAAACCCAATACATTGCAATTTTTTCTCATGTTAATATGAATACAAAGTACTTACTTCTGAGTCACTCAATAAGATCAATGGGCACCGGTATATTGAGAGAAATAAAAGGTGTCAAATACCTATGTTTTACAATTTTTCCCAATCAAACCGATCCCGACCAGTATTATATACAGAAGGAAATACCATAATTGTAATGTTGGCTCTTTTGTTGTAATATGGCCAAACAATTACTTGATTTATTTTTATGCGCCCGGATGATAGATCCCGGCGTATATTGTTTTTGTCCTGTCTGTTTGTCTGTTTGTCTGTCTGTCTGTTGTCAACTTTAACCTTCGCCATAACTTTTGAACCATAAGAAATAGAGACTTCATATTTGGTATGCATACTCCACTTAATAAAGTCCTTTCAAATGACATCAAGGTCAATGACCTTGTGACCTTGACTGTGACCTATATCTTAAAAATAGCTTTTTGACAGAACTTTTGAACCATAAGAGATAGGGACTTCATATTTGCTATACTTACTCCACTAATAACGTCCTTTCAAATGATATCAAGGTCAATGACCTTGTGACCTTGACTGTGACCTATATGCTAAAAATAGCTTTTTACACTTTTTACCATAACTTTTGAACCATAGAAGATAGGGACTTCATATTTGGTATGCATATTCCACCGATTGAGTTCTTTCAAATGACACCAAGGTCAATGACCTTGTGACCTTGACTGACCAATATGCTAAAAATATATTTTTTTAACTTTGTTGCCACCGGGCGCACAGTGTTTCACAACCACATCTTGTTTTACATGTCTTTTTAGATGGCAGTTGTCTTTAATTTTATAACTTTACACTTTTTGCATTATTTTCAATCTGGATCGGTTTTTACCGTAAAACTAGAAATATTACTAAATTTTGGTTCTTCATTTAATTTATCAGAAAAAAAATGTGCTTGTCTTTTATTTCTATTCACTCAGTCAACTGCTTTAAAATTATATATTTTATCCATAGATTCAAATGTATATACAATGATTTTAAAATACTAATGTCTTTTACGTATATGAAGTTTACAATCATGTATAACATCTGTTCTTGATACTCGGTATTTAAAAAAAGTATTTATACATGCATTATGCAACAAATGAGAGTAGACAGCTTATCTTTATTGAATATCTTATTTCCAACTAAAGTCTTTTTTAAATTCTCTCGTGAATTAAAGAGTTAAATTCTATCATTGGCGAAAGTATACTTGCACGTACCTATAAATGCATAAAATATTTTTATGTGCACAGTCTCGGCTTTATCCCAGTTTTTTTTTTTATAAAATTTATTTTTTTATAAAATAAGAAAATAAGTTATTTCATATATAGTATCTAGCAACCACAAGTCAAATTTTAAATTTAGTATATACCACTTGTGTTATATATCAAATCAAAGCTTATAAAAAATTGTTTAAGAAAAATATAATTTCGAAATTTTCTGGTCAAGCATTGTTACTAAAAATAGATTGCGAAATGTAAAGGTATTGTTCTAGTGTGTGACCACTTTTCTGAAGAAAATACCTAGAAGCATTGAGGTCAAAACTAAAGGTAATGTATTCAAAATATAATCTCTCTCTTCTTATTTCCTTTGCCC
>NW_026921029.1:0-17849 GCF_032062105.1 Saccostrea cuccullata
GGCGCATTTTTACCTGTATAGTCAGCATAAAAACAAAAACGTAGTACCAACGTACCAATGTAAACACACCCCGTATTTAAGGGGGATAGGTTAGGGGATAGGGTTAGTTAGGGCTAGGGGGATAGGGTTAGGGTTAGGGTTAGTTAGGGTTAGGGTTAGGGGGCTAGGGGATAGGGTTAGTTAGGGTTAGGGGTTAGGGTTAGTTAGGGTTAGGGTTAGTTAGGGTTAGGGTTAGGGGGTTAGGGTTAGGGTTAGGGGGTTAGGGTTAGGGTTAGTTAGGGCTAAGGGGGATAGGGATAGTTAGGGATAGTTAGGGTTAGTTAGGGCTAGGGGGTTAGGGTTAGGGCTAGGGTTAGGGTTAGGGGGTTAGGGGTTAGGGTTAGCACTCCACTCAGTTGACCCATTTATCCCCTCAACCTCAGAACTGATCACATGATTTCTCTCAACCAATCAGAATCTTCCGCCCTATCGGGAATGCTTATACTACTCTTATAAAAAAGACTATCGTAATTGCTAGCGCTGCTTGAGAGGGCTAGCAACTGAAAAGATATCTCTTTATATAGCAAGGCAATATAAGTTCCTTGCTGCATATCTGTAGCTTGCTGGCCTGAAGAAAATTGGGATGGATGACTCCAGTTTTTTTATACCCCCGTAAGCAAAGTTTCGGGGGTATATAGCTTTTGTCGTGTCCGTCCGTCTGTCTAGCTGTCTCTCTGTCTGTTTGTGTGTTTGTCCGCAAAACTTTAACCTTGGCCATAACTTTTGATTTAGTGGAGCTATGACTTTCATATATCACATGTGTATTCCTTGTGACAAGGCCTTTCTTTGGGTACCACCAAATTTGACCTTTTGACCTTGACCTTGGAGTTTGACACATTTTTACACAAAAATTCCAAACTTTTACTTTGGTCATATCTTTTGAACAGTAGGTACTAGGACTTTTATGCATTACATCTGCATTTTTTGTGGCAAGACCTTTCATTGGGTACCAACAACTCTGTCCTTTTGACCTAGACCTTGGAGTTTTTCATACTTATAAAAAAACTTTAACCTTGGCCAAAACGTTTGAACAGTAAGGGCTTTCAAACGTCATATAAATGTGTGTTATCCTTGTGATAAGGCGCTTCATTGGATATCAAGAACTTTGACCCTTTGACCTTGACATTGGAGTTTGACCTACTTTTCAAATACAACTTTGAACATAATTTTTGAAAGGTTAGAACAAAGGTTTTCATATTTCCAGTATTCAATCCTTGTGTCAACACCTATCATATGATATCAAGATCGATCCTTGACCCCTTGACTTTGGAGTTTGACCTATTTTACACAAAAAATCCAAATTTTTACTTTGGCTCTAATTTTTAAACGGTAGATACATGTACTAAGAATTTCATATTTTAGATATCAATTCTTTGTGGCAACACCTTTCATTTCAAACCAACAATTTTGACCTTTTGACCTTGACCTTGGACATTTTCACACTTACGAAAGAACTTTGGACATAACTTTTGAACAGTAAAGGCTAGGTCTTTCATACTTTACATATGTAATCCTTGTGACAAGACCTTTCATCAGATATAAACAAATTTGACCTTGACCTTGGAGTTTGACCTACTTTTTACAAACTTAAACCTTGGCCATAACTTTTGAACGGTAAGGGCCAGCACTTTCATACTTCCCATATATGTAATCTTTGGAACTTAGGCCTTTCTTTAAAAACCATCAACCTTGACCCTTTAACCTTGACCCTGGAGTTTGTCCTACCTTTAAAAACTTTAACCTTGATCATAATCTTTGAACAGGTGGTGCTATGGTTTTATATTTCACAATAGTATTTTTTTTCAATATTTTACCCCAGAGAACTACATTAGTTCAATATGCACTACATTACTCTCTGTGTCTTTGTAAAGGAAAAAGAAATATATGTTTGATTATTTCTTAATTTGATAATTATGTAAAAATATTTCGTCTAATCATTTGTGTGATTATTATTGAAAGCGATACTCAAGATATCTATTCATGTACTGTCATTTTCAATATGCATTTTGATTTCATATTTATTTTTTTCACTTTTAGGAGAGAAAAGTCCGTTATTTTGTAGAAAAAGGAGCCAACAGGCCCACATTACTCACTTAAGCACATTTGCCTTGAAAGAACAGAAATCAGATCAGTTTGAAATGTCTGTGTGGGACAAACATGAATTTACACTACCTGAAGATGCTTCCATTTCAATATTATTAATCACAGTTTTGTTATTCTTGAGGGGAAGAATTTTCAAAATACTTTTTCCCAATATATTCTTTTGTAAACTTTTGTAAACTCCTTGTTGTGGCCCTTAAATACCCTTGGGTGTCAGTTAATCTACATTACGTAAAGATACTTCTGTATTAATATGACTAATAATGGTTTTGCTGTTCTAAAGAAGAAATAAGATATTTTTTAGATATTCCTATGTAAAACTTTGGGCCCCTGTTGTGTCTGTGCCCAACCCCAGGGGTCACGTTTTGAAGAAACTTGAAATTACACTACCTGATGATACTTCTGTATATGTCTAATTATGGCTTTGCGGTTCTTGAGAAGATTTCTTAAGATACATGTATTTCCTATGTATTCCAATTGTATATTTTAACCACCTGTTGTAGCCCTGCCCTCCCCACAGGGGTCATAATTTGAATAACATTGAATCTCCATAACCCGAGGATACTTCTATGCCTAATCATGGTTTTGCTGGTCTCGAGAAGAAGAAGACTTAAAACGACATGCATTTACTATACATTCATACGTTAAACTTTGAATTCTTCTTGTGGAAAGTTATAGTGAAATGGTTCTTAAGAAGTTACAAATGTGAAAAGTGTACAGACAAACAGACAGGCAGATACCAAACAAAATGTTAACAGAAAAGCATTTATACACCAATGAAATGTTCCTAGAATGTAAAGCTGTAGAATTTTTTTAATAAGATTTTTTAAATGATGAATTAATCTCAATGATAATAAATTTTTGTAACCCGAAACATTAGAAAATTTCAAAATTTGGTTATATTACGCAGTTGCTAAGCAACACTAGCTTCAAAGCGTACTCATGGTAACCATAAAAATATACAGTTTCTTAAATTATGAATTTTAAAGAATTGGAGTGTTTGCTTATTGCAATGCTAGCAAAAGTATTACTGGTAATTATTAATGGAAGCTAAAATTTCAAATATTTTGGTCACAGATAGTTTGCTTTCTGGTCATTGTGCATTAAGTTGCCATGGCAACCCAAGTATAATTTGATTATGGAATCTTGTCATCCATACAAATGTTTTGTTACATAATAATATTGTATCTAAAGCTATTTATTTTTCATTTATAACGTCTTTTGTGTAAGATCTCATTTCAGCCCTAAAATTTAGCGAAAAAAATGCCTGAATGTAAAAGTAAATTGTAGATACAAAAGTGGTCGTTAAGTGTTCAGAATTGTACCCATGGATTAATAAAGTATCAAAATAACTTTGTCAGACCCAAATTAATTGACATTTATGCCAAATCGCATTTTTAAGAAAAAAAATCTATTCGTATATATCAAAATCTATACCAAAAAGGCCAAAAAATAACTGTTGTTGCGTTGTTGCTAAGGAAAATTTTCTGTTGCCATGGAGATTAATGATTATAAATTATTATTTCATTTTAAAATTATATGAGAGTTATTTTCTTTTACTTAAAAATTGTATCTACCACAAAAAGATAAAAAATTATAAGATTTTTGACCCAACCCTTTACCATTTTTCATTTTTTAGTTATCAAAACATCCAATTTTTTGCTAGGCAACGAATAGAATTTTTAAAAAAACCCACGCTTTCAAAGTCAATCTGTAAAAAAGAAAGTTCTCTACTTTTATGTGAAAGTCATGCAAAATCTGTATTAGCTTGGAATTTTTTTTTAAATTGACCTTGAATATTGTCAAAATCAAGGAAAATGCTGAATCAGCAAAAATGCAGAAACATACATATATTCTAATGTCTACCATAGTACTAGCTTCAGATGAAATATCAATGTCTTGTGTGTTTTAAACAAACTAGAGGTACTGTGAGCGATGAGCTCACTAAATGATACCCCCCGCCTCCCATATGGTTATAACTGGTGAAAAAGTCCATGTTTTCCTGTGGCCGGAAAACCCAAAATATGTGTCGGATCAAAAAGTAAAATAGGAGGTGCACAATGGCAACATGTAATAAAGATTCTGTGAAAGTTTCATCAAATTTCATTCAGTGGTTTGAGAGGAGTTGCGGATAAGAGATGGGTACCCCAAAGCGTAACAGACGGACGGACAGACGGACGGACGTACAGACGGACGGACGGACGGAAATACCGATTACTATATACCCCCACTTTTCAAGCGGGGGGTATAATAAAGGGTGTGTCTTTATCATGACAGTAAATGAGAATTATTGTTAAAGTTTTTATAAATAATTTCAGGCTTTAAAGATCAGTGATTTTCAATGCCTTCAAATAAAAAAAATTGGCTGGTTGCTAAGGAAATTACTTTGATCAGGTTTCCATAGTAACCATGATCCAAAACATTTCTTATTTTAAATACATGGATCATAGCACAGGCACCTGACGTTACTTATTTTTCTTTTAATAAAAAAAATATAACCTTACCTTATAATAAAACTGACGTTACTTATTTTTATTTTAATATATAAAAAAAATTCCCATACCTAATAATAAACCTGACGTTACTTATTTTTATTTTAATATATAAAAAAAAATTCCCATACCTAATAATAAAACAAGGTCCACAATGTCGCCATCTTGGATATTTCTAGGTTTGCCACATCGACTTGTATTGTCGTCTGAAACTCCGTCAAATAAATTCCCTGCAACCATATTCTTTCTGTTACCAGTCTTTTGGGGTCTAAACTTACGGACACTGCAGCCAGAAGGGCGCATCACACTTGCAATTATTAAAAATCCCTCGTCAAACTCAATCTACTGCTTCAACAATCCGAGAAATCGCCAAAGGGAGGCCGGAAGTTTACATCAATATGCTAATGGGAATTCCGTATTTGTCAGTTTTGTGGTGGATCTAAAGCGGCGTGTTATAATTACTTTGACATTTTAATGAATATTTCGATTTATTGAAATGAAAAAAGATTCAAAATGGGAAAAATAAAACACTTCTTGTAAATATACCTGTAAAATGCAGTGTATTAATCTATAGGCCTACAGATCGTTGCGTTCGAAACAATCTTGAATAAAAGAGGGGGTGCTTGAAAAAAAAATCATCTAGAGTTTATTGAACGGTTTTCAAAAACTATAGTCTGCAAACCATCCAGTTATATATATACATATATACCTGACATATGCTTAATTGAAAAAGGGGAGGGTCACATTGATAAAAGGCTATGTAATGAACACAATGTCTTGGTAATGAACTCAATTATTAGCTTATACATGTATATGTATAATCTGTCACCAAGAAAAAAATGGTTCGGACAATAAAAATGTTGCCAGGCCACTACATGTACTTTATTGCAATACATAAAATTGCAGATCACAACACTCCCTGAAATAATTTTAGTGTGCCTCCCCCTCCTCACACACGTGCGCATGTGCACATACTTTAAATAAACAAAGTCAATCTTCTCCACGGATAGCGCTCAAACAGCGCATCAATAATGACAGTTTTATTAAGGTCTTTCGTTTCCAACGGAAGACCTTCTACTGATTCTGTTGGTAAAGATTATTAAGGTCTTCCGACTTCCTTCGGAAGACCTTACTGTTTTTCTTATGTTTCCTATTATTATTATTATTCCCTTTTCATAGTACACGTGATTTCTCGGAAACTACTTGACTGATTTCAAAGATTTTTTCAGGAATAATGCATTGTTATAATATCTCCAGACCATTTTTTTATTTTTGGTAAAATCACTTCCGGTCACATTTTCCGTCCGATTTTCTTTTTTTAAATTGCCATTTTGTCCAAGCAACTCCTCCTTAACCACTCAAGATTTAATCACGATATTTTCGGGGATGATAAAACATCTCTTTCAATTATGCATGGCATCTTTTGATTTTGCATCCGTCACTTCCGGTCGACACAGGAAGTGACATTAATTTTCGAGATTTTTTGAAAAAATTAACTGTTTTGAATAATGGCAAGTAAAACTTATGTTCACATTCACAATCGTCAACAAAACGCATTCATTTGAATAACTTCCGGTGTAAACCGGAAATAGTCGAAAAATTAAACTTTTTCTCTTGCGTCAAAAGAAATCGAACAAATGGTTTTATGCAAGTTTTTTTCAAAGTTTTTTTGTACTTGTTACTTTGACGTCAGCCGGAAATGATGCCTACATTGTCTGAATTCGTCAAATGATTCACTTCCGGTCAAACCGGAAGTAGCTAAATTAGCTTATTTTGAAGGTTTTGACGTAAAATTGAAATTTTTTAAATTTTAGAGACACTGAAGGCGTCTTAACTCATTCCTTTCTCTTGTTGACGTCACTTCCGGTCAGAACTGGACGGAAGACCTACTCGTTGCTTTGCAACGAGCTTTGCTCTAGTTATTCTTTTTTTTCTTCTGCTTCCTAGACCGCAACTTTGAGGCCTCATGTCTCACTCATTTATCAACGGATTTCGCTCAAATTTTCAGAGGTTATAGACGTTTATAAACTCTATCAGAAAGCTGACTAAAATTTCAAAAAGTCACTTCCGGTTTTGAGTTATTTCCCTTTAAACGAAAATTTATAGGCTTTCGTTTCCAGACAAAGGCTCAGAGACGGCTAAGCTGGAGCAGAAATTCTACTGATTTTAGATAAAAGAAGGATTGAAGTTGTGCACATCGGTTTTTGTTTTTCGATTTCTTGATTCAAAATGGCGCTATATAGGGGTCAAAAATTAGAACGCTTAAAAGAACCAAAAATTACTTATATTTTTCTTTTTATCTTATAAACTAAAAATATTTTGTTAAAATATATAGAACATAATTTGTGCAGAATTAGAAGATCTTTCAAACGATATGTCGGAAAAAGGGCTGACCCCTAAATCAAGGGATCTAGAGGGGCCAAAAGTTTTTTCCAGATATCTTAAAAAGTATTGAGAATTTGTTATACATCAAAGAAGCAAAGTTGTTGAAAATGTCAAGCTAAATCTAATGGAGTCGTCAAAATACTTCCAGCGTCGTCACTTCCGGCCAAACCGGAAGTAGTCGGAAAACGCGTATTTTTGCCGTTTTTGACAAGTTTTTGGGCAACATATGTCTCTGGGAGCTTAAAAATTAATTTTTCGTGCATAGTCGTCACTTCAGGTGAAACCGGAAGTAGCAAAAAATGGCTTATTTTTGCATTAATTAACATCGCTTTAGAGGATTCAAAGCATTTTTGGGCGTTATTTCTCATTTTTGTTAAAAATGAGAGCTACTTCCGGTCAAACAGGACGGAAGACCTACTCGTTGCTTTACAAGGAGCTTTGCTCTAGTTAATTATATTTATTATATTTAGTGCATGTAAGTAGGGACTTACAATCAACTCAATATTTTGTCTCGAAAATGTTCATTGATCAGCATGATCATGCAGGCCAATCTTCGACATTTACAAAATATAATCGATTTAATCATGCTATATCGAAATTATTTTGGAGGAAAATAAAATGAATGTTCTTACATGTATATTACATTGTATTATTGTCTGAATGATTGTTTTTGGAATAAGATTAAACTTTCGCTGGTTATTTTTAAAAATAATCGTACAAATATATTGACCAATCAAAAAAGGGCTTTCCCTAAGAATTTCAAGTCGAGTGTAAACTTCCGGCCCCCCTTTGGCGATTTCTCGGATTGTTGAAGCAGTAGATTGAGTTTGACGAGGGATTTTTAATAATTGCAAGTGTGATGCGCCCTTCTGGCTGCAGTGTCCGTAAGTTTAGACCCCAAAAGACTGGTAACAGAAAGAATATGGTTGCAGGGAATTTATTTGACGGAGTTTCAGACGAAAATACAAGTCGATGTGGCAAACCTAGAAAAATCCAAGATGGCGACGTTGTGGACCTTGGTTTATTAATTAGGTATGGGAATATTTTTTTTTATATTAAAAGAAAAATAAGTAACGTCAGGTGCCTGTGGATCATAGGTCAAGAGAAATCTATGTGTGGAAAATCATTGAATTCTGAGAACCTGAGTGAATCACCTTTTGCATGATTTTTATATGGACTGGTACTTAATACCTCAAAAATATAAAATTTCCCTGTCAAACTCATCTATATGTTGTTATATGCAATCAGATTGTAGTTTTTCTCACGTTTAAAGAATGGCCCTATTCGGTATAATAAAAATACACAAGGTAAGAAACAAAAGTTGTCCCCGCTATAAGCGTTTGATATGCCGTAATCGGACGATTTATTAATCGGATACATAAAATTTTCTCCATTAGTTTAAGAAGTATTTTATTCATAATATACAAAGAGTACAATATGAATATGGATTGAACAGCAGGCCAAGGGCCTATATTAGTTCTCTCCATTAAAATTTTCTCCATTAGCAGCGTTGGAGGAGGTTTTGTGGCTGCTTTTCTGTTTCGCCTTATCTGATTGGTTAGATATTTAAACTGTATTACAATTGACCAATCAGATAAGGCGAAACAGATAAGCAACTCCAAAACCTGCTCCAAAGCTGTCAATGGAGAAAATCTATGTATCCGATTAATAAATCGTCCGATTACGGCATATCAAACGCTTATAGCGGGGTTTAGGTTAGAGAGACTAGTAAAAGAACATCTTCCAGACAGAGTGTTTGCAAAAGTATGATAGGTAACACTGTTATTACCTTGGAAATCTGTCTCGAAGTGGGGCATCCCTGTTTGTTTACAGCTTTTGTTTCTGAGACATATAGATGTGTTTGACTGGGAAATTTTATATTTTCGAGGTATTATACACTCTCACATTTTTTTTTCATTAAAAAAAGGGAGGGGTATTATCCATACTTCAGGTGCCTGTGGTGCAACTTCCAAAAAGACTACAGTCACTGAAGAAGCTGTTTTAATATTTTTTTTTAAAAATTTAGTACCATATAGGTTCATCTAGATTGGACCGAAATGATGGGGACCAATCAAAAGCAGCAAGTTGTACCGAAACTGCATGTTTAGAAATTATTCTTCAATATTTGAGGGAGGGGTGGTGGCCTTGTAACCGATTTGAGAACATTCTTTTACTTTCGCCTTTATTAATGATATTAATGCCTACATGTATGTGTAGTGCAAGCTTGCATCCAAATTTCTTGATTCACGATTAAAATTGTTTATCTCAAATAAGAAAAAGGCCCTTTTTTAATGCAGAAAAGAGATATAAAATGCTTTGTGGTCTGATTTTTCTCCCCTAGATCCGCCTCCTCTGTTCTCAAACTTTTACTGATCTTTTAAAAGTGCATGCAATATACAATGTACCTGTAGTCAATCCCCTGAAAATTTATCTGCTTACCATTATTTGAAACATGACTGACTTTGCAGAGTGCAAATTTGCAACCTTGTACAACCTTGTGACATGTCAGATGTACTTTTGCAGATAGGATATATTGGTAATTTGAATACTATTTAAGGAATACTATTTAAGAACTCACCGTCTTCGTCGATTATGCAAATTATTCCTCGTTTTCAACTATCGTTGATGCCCTGGCATACCCAACACACTAGAAAGTGATTACTTGTATTTTCGTTTCATTGTATTTAGATTTTAAAAATGTTGTCTAATAGATTTTAATTACACGATATCGACCATGTCAACTTCAATAGTCCCCGTCCACTGACGCCAGTCACTAAGACAGACGCACGAGATTTCACTGTCTAGTTGGTTGGGTATGCCAGGGCATCAACGATAGTTGGAAATGTGGGATAATTTGCACAACGGGTGAATCAATTATCCCACGTTTCCAATTATCGTTGTTGTCCCTGGCAAACCCGACAAACTAGAAAGTGATTCCTTATACATGCATTTCCATCTCATTGGGAAATAAATTTCATATTTGAAAAATGTTGTCTAATAGATTTAAATTACACGAGGCCTCCCATGTCAATTTCGATAGCCCCCGCCCACTGACGAATGCACAAGATTTACATGCATATTAGGCCTCCTTAGCTCTTTACCTTTCGCTGAGCGAAAATTTACATTCCTGTAGAATTTTCAAGAAATCAACTCAACTAACTTTCAATGAGTTATCACAAAGAAAACAGATAGAAATAGAAATGTTCAAAGATTGTGCTTAGCGGAAGAATCAATCTAAAATCCAGTTCTATGTCGCGATTAATAAGTCAAAATAGATAAAACTATAAAATATTTTAATGTTACAATGTCATAAAAACTAAAGTATTGCATAATATGATAATTCCTATAAAAGCAATTTTCATAAAAATGTTCGAAGTGGCTTGAAAACAATTTTTCGTATAAAAGTACAAAAACTATAATAATTGATGCAACTTTATAATAGTTCTATAAACTGGAAGTACTGTAAAAGGTCTTCTGCATATAAAAGTATAAAATCATAATCTATGCAACTTTGTTAAATTAACTTGCTAAAATATTTTACATTGAATATTATCTAAAAGTGGACACAGAGACAGTTTATATTGCACCAATCCCGTTTCTTACAACTTCTCTAACCAGTAAAGCCATTTCCTTTCTCTGTCAGATGGTATATGAGGTTTTATTCCCCTCTCGGCAACAAGTTCTTCTTCCGGAAACTCCGCTGGCGTTTCCGGTTCCCATTTTACAAGATTGAATTTTTTCACAATTGCTACTAGGGGGATCCACCCCATGGCGCTGATAATTAACATTGCTGCTATAAACTTACACCATGCTGGCCACTCTGTTGTTATATTATCCGCCTGAAAATAAAATGAAATTTACACGGTAGAGAAACAGCTCACTGCGTCATCAACATTGTGTAACGTCATCATTTCCATTCAATTTTAATGGAGAGATAGATCAAATAAAAAAGCAATCGAAAAGCAATAAAATACAGAAAAAAACGTTCCTAAATATTTCCTCGAATAAATTTTTACAACTTACTATGGAGGGAATCCATGCCTCGTACGTCGCGCTGCTGATCATTGATTTGATGAAACTTGCGAGGAAAATGACGATGATAACTAGCGGAGATACGTACTTCCACATAATCAACCAATAATAATTAGGTCTTTGTCCTGTCATTAGTTCAATGTCGTCACCAAACCTTTCGAAATGAGAAAAAAGAAGCATTTATCAACTGAAAATATAAAGTAAAATTTGATTTTTTTTTCAATATCTTTTCAAGTGTATTCTTTTCAAAGGTGGTTAGTATAGCTCTAACAAATCTGTGTCATGATCTGTTGCAATAATTACTCTTTAGTACGAGATCTTACCTTTTTAGTCCGTACGCATACGTTAGTCCGAGGAGTTCGCCAAGAGCGATGATAAGGAGAGGGATATTTCCACTGTATTCATCAAACAGAACAAAAATGTAAGGGCCCGCTGAATCCGCAAAGCAGAAGGAGATCAGTAAGGAAACCAAACAAAGGACAGCTGGAAGACAGGGAAAATGCAATGTAAAAACGATAGGATTAAATCTAACAACCAGAGACAAAACCAGCTTAGATATATAAAAAGAGCAACAGTAACAGTACAGTAAGTTTTTGTTCATGCGTACTTAAATCTATGGTGGTATAGATGTCAAAATAGATCAGAACTTTGCGGGCACGTGAAAATTTTCTTTGAGGAAAGGTGTATTTCATTAGAATCAAACATGAAATGGATTAAATTTCTATATTGATAATTTGATAATGATAATTAGTATTTACAAAAATTAACAAGTTCTTTTTACCTGCACACACTTCTTTACGGAGGTTTTTGACGAGGTTCATGTCGATGATGGAGGTGACGACCCCCTCTAACATTCCGAACATACTGTCCAGCCCGAGGGTCAGCAACATCAGAAAGAACAACACTGACCATACGGGGGCGGCGGGTAACTGGTTAATGGCTTCTGTGAAGGCAATGAACGCCAGTCCTGTTCCTGATCCGCTCTTAAAATGTAACAGAATTTTTTTTTAAATTAAAGATTCTAAAATAATTAAATTTGAAAATGCGAGTTCACTGGTCATTCACGCTGCCTTAAACATTGCGGGATTCTTTATTTCACAAAACGAACATGTTAATAGTTATTTTAACAGAAACGGCAATAGATTGGTGGCTTAAGTTGTTACTGATTAACAAAATTTGTATAAGCCCTATAAATAAGACATAAAAGGTGCGTTTTTACCAGTTTTAACATCAGATACAGTGTTTTTATTATTTTTCATTTGGTGAAAAACTCATCGGGCACTTTTTAATTTGCAGAAGCTTGAAGGATAAATAGGGATATATAGAAATATTCTGTATTGTATGTGTGCGTGAGTAGTGGGGAGGGGTTTTTTACCTTCTGTATCTCTGTTTTGATGTCACATGTCAGGAACCCTGTTGTCATATTCTGGCTCAATAACAAATCGTTCTGGGCATTACAGGCCTTAAAACTCTGTGTTGCCTTGAATCCTGAAAATGTAGGTTTGGCATAATTTTATTGAATTGTTTTTTAGAAAGAATATGCATATAACTGTTCCAGTAGTTTTTGCTCGATGGTCATTTTTGTCCTAAGGTTGAGTCAGAATTTAATAAAATGTTCAACTGAAATTACTAGCTCTGTTCCTTTACCTATTAACTCCAATACATGTATATCATATTCTTTGATTATAATCTGAAATATATACCTAGAATTGAGAAAATTACGACTCCTGCAAAGACGGAAGTGCCACAGTTTACGACAGAAACCAAGATGGCGTCTCTGTAGCAATTGTTTCGAACGGGCATGTAGGAAGAAAAGGCGATCAAGCCCCCAAAAGCCACTCCAAGAGAAAAGAAAATTTGTGTCGCGGCCTCTAACCACACCTGCGGATCTCCAAGACGTGAAAACTGAAAAATAAGTAAAAATAAATTTAAATTATCTTTAAATTAAAAAACAAATAATTCCAAAACATTGTATTTGTTAAATACATTCATCAATGATCCATGTACAATTTACAAATGATTTATTTATGTGTGCCGTCCATCAATAGAAATTCCTGTAGAATTAATGAGAAATAAAGGGAACTGAAAAGCTTACATCCGGGACGAAAAAATGTTTCACTCCTTCTTCAAACCCCTCAAGCGTCACACCACGGAAGAAAAAAATAAGGAGCACCAGATATGGAAACGTTGCCGTGACATACACAACCTAAAATAAATGAATTTCAAATATCAGATAACTAGATTTATTGGAGATAATACCGAAAGAGGTACAGTTCTCGGAGAACTATTTCAGAAATTATATATATGTGAGTACCTTGCCCGAAGATGCTATTCCTTTTGCCATGCACAGGAAAACAATTAGCCAGGCTGCTAATAGACTGACCACAATCCACCAGTTCAAGGTCCCGCGTTCATCAACGGAAGGTGAGATGTTGAGAGTTTCCCTGTACCAGAAATATGTGGTTGAGCCACTCATCTAAAATTAAGAATTTATATATATTTTATACCAAAAAAGTAAATTGCGATTCGATTAGAAAAGTTTATGCTTTTTCAAAAGAAAAAGACAGAGGGAAAAGGTATAGACCCGGATTATAGTTAAATGATACTAAAATTAGTTTCTTAGATATGTGTTTTGATGTGCAGTATTGGTAAATCGAGAGCATTTACTATTTAAAGATGTATGATAATGCAAAGGTTCTTTAACTTATGAATTCAAAGATTTTTCTATCTATACAATGAAATTTATTGAATCATGGAAATTCTGTGTTTCTTTTATACTGAGTCCCCGAAAGTAACTAACCGAACACTCGTGACATTTCCAGGACATTCAGCCCACGGCAGGGGAGACTGGAAACTGTTGACTAGATAATACAGACACCAGGCTATTATAGTATTATAATACAACGAGACCCAGAAGGAAACCATAGCACTAGCTATTCCGATACCAGCAAGATACGGCGATATTTGGTTCCAGGCGCCAATGGCACCTTTACGCAAGCGCTGACCCACTGCAAGCTCCAAGTAAAAGATGGGAACGCCTTCAATCGCCAACATGATTGTGTACGGTATGAGAAAAGCACCTGTAAAGTAAGAAAAAATATAGAAAATAAGACACCGGTGGCTCTTTTCACAAAGAAACGAAAAAGACTAAACATTTTCCCCCATTCTACAACTAATATCTAAAACTGAGAAAATCTCAATTTTCTATAATATTGCATATTTTATAATTAGATTGTAATTATTTATTTAGAAAAATTAAAAATTACAGAGTGGTGAAATTTTAGTCTTAGTCGTAAAATATTTTGTGAAAGTATTATAGTATATTTTACTATAATTTTATAAAAATTTAATTAATTAAATAGTTCTTGTTTTTCTTCTATATTCCTCCTATAATAAATGTGAATTTCAGTAATTAAAATTTATTTACAAACTAGGTTGTCTTACAAAGTATAGGATATACATGTACCGCAGTTTCAGTTAATTTTGATGAATGTGCAGTTTTGTGTGTGATTCCCCTCCCCCCATTTTTTTATATATTTTTTTTACATTAGACATTTATGTAATATGTCCTATGAAATTGATTTTAGTCAAAATGCACTTTAATCCATGCGTGTGCTTCAATTTTCTTTTATTTAACACCGTCACCGATCGAGATTCATATACCCAGGTATCGCCCACTCACAGGTTCATTTATCATGCATCATTTAAAACTGTGTCCTCTATTCAAGGTCAGTTAGCTTTAAATTCGTGTTTTTCCCTTCTTTTTTGCTTTGTATAGTCATGACAAAGTTTTTTTTCTTAATATCTATTGCACAAATGAAAAAGTTATTAATCAACTCACCGCCTCCATTTTTCTGTGCTAAATATGGAAAACGCCAAACATTTCCCAATCCTACAGCGTATCTGCAAAATAAAATTTAGTTTATAAGACGATTTTGATTATATATTTATAGAAAATAATTTGAGAGTTTAGAGGAAATATTTAGAAAGTACGAGTTTTTCATTCAATAAAAAAATAGAGACGAAGCCATGTCATATAGTTGACATAATTTTGACGCTGGCAATTTTAATCTTTTTTGTGATTAACATGGTTAATAAATAAGTAATATTGAGTATTTAGATAACATCTTATCAGTAGTGATGATTTATGGATACATAGTAAATGTACTAATTACAGTCGGCAATGGGTCTCTGATTTTGTGCACACGTGGACGCCCCGCCGTTTTGCCTTATTAGCAGAAATGTCAAACCAGCGGGGTATAGTCGCCTGCACTTTTTTTTCAAACCATATGTACAATCTCTGTCTTTATACTTTATGCCATCTGGTCATTGTTTACAAATTAAGACCAAATTTATTTCTAAAAATAATTGGGAAGTAATTATTTACTAATAAAGACTTCAGAATTTTTTTTAAGTTGATCAGATAGAGATTATGTACCCATGCAGCCTAGGCCTTAATGAATAATGGTTTACAACACAATTGGCTGTACTTTATTCCATACTTGCATTTTTCTATGTCTAGCTCAATCAGTTTCATAGTTATTTCATTCCTCCGTTAAAAAAAATCATACAATTTAATATTAGTTATCTCTCTTTTTCAATTACGACTCTCTTTCTGACTCTATGGATTTGTGTCATTTCCTTTGTGATATAGGCCAATAGTATCTGTTTTGGTGGGAAAAAAGATTAACACCACCCCCGTCAAATTAAAAACTAGAATCAAACGGAATCGCGGGATAGCAGGATATCCCCGTTTAAAAAAATTGTTTCCATAAATGATTACATCTAAAATACTAATTAAAATACCCTATGTCCAAATATCTGACCTTTTCCAGGCGTTTTTTTTTTGTTTACGCTTTTGATATTTGAGGTGCGGGGAAAGAAAGATTTCCTGGCAAGTCAAATACCAAAACTGTGACAAACGCAAGAAAGTGGGATATCTCGGACTAACAAAATCTTATGAAATGAAACGAATTTACACTCTCAATAAAAATACTACTTACCCAACGACTGCTAAGATATACTGAGCTTTGTTGTCCCAAGTTTCCCTCTCTTCTTTAGATTCTTTCGAACCTTCTCCATTTTCTGTTGCTATGAGGGCGTCTGTTGACGTACCAGCCGTTTTGGCAGGATCCTCCGACATTCTTTCCGTTGATTCTCGCCAACTTTTTCTACTTCCTGTCTCCAAAGCGGATTCGAATGAGTTTCTCCGGAGCGCCGGGTACAAGTCGAGTGAGACGCCGTCCTTGTGTATAAGTGAGCTTGAGCTCTCCACTGTGAAGATACTAGGGGTAGAAGCCGTTTCAGATAATGCGGGATTGTCATAAGCGTACTGGTTTCGTCGGCCTGTTTGTCGCCTCGGGGGTCTGCTTTGCCATGATACATTTTTGATTAAGGTGTCAAAACCAGTTGGACCTGGATATTGAACAGTGAGAAGATCAATTAACTGAACAAACAAGTTGCATCACCCGAAAACACATCTGCAATATTTATCAAGTAATCCGCTTGCGTAATAATAAAACCTGGGAATGGTTTCCGGAATTGTACCTTCTTGGACGTGTTTGCTTTATATTCGTCTCTTTTGACTAACCAGAGGAAAGTGTTGACATAAGAGTACCGCAAAGAACGTAAAAGCACGTGTATAACCTTTGTAAAATAAATCTTTGACAAAATGGTGTTTCGCGTGAATTTAGGGTATTATTATTAGAATCCTCTCTGTGATCATATACAATAAAGCATCCTCAACAAAATGCACTGAAAGCAGCTTCTAACTCTCAGAGGTGGTCAACGATTGAGAAGTTTTTAGCTCACCTGAGCCGAAGGCTCAAGTGAGCTTTTCTGATCACATTTGTCCGGCGTCCGTCTGTCTGTCCGTCTGTCTGTCTGTAAACTTTTCACATTTTCGACTTTTTCTCAAGAACCGCTGGGCCAATTTCAACCAAACTTGCCACAAAGCATCCTTGGGTAAAGGGAATTCAAGTTTGTTCAAATGAAGGGCCACGCCCTCATCCAAGGGGGAGATAATTGAGAATAAGTGAAAATTTGGTGGTATGTTTTAAAAATCTTCTTCTCAAGAACCACTCTGCCAGGAAAGATGAAACTTATGGGGAAATATCCTCAGGATCTGTAGATTTAAGTTTGTTCAAATAAATATCCCCCAGGGTAGGGTGGGCCACAATGGCCTACAAACTAAATTTTTATATAGAAATATATAGGAAAATTCTTTAAAAATCTTCTTCTCAAGAACAGCAAAGCCATGATTGCTCATATTTATATGGAAGCATCCCAAGGTAGTGTAGATTCAAGTTTGCTCAAATCATGACCCCCGGGGGTAGGGCGGGGCCACAATGGCCGACCAAAGTTTTATATAGAAATATATAGGAAAACTCTTTAAAAATCTTCTTCTTAAGAACAGCAAAGCCATAATTGCTAATATTTATATGGAAGCATCCCCAGGTAGTTAGATTCAAGTTTGTTCAAATCATGTCCCCCGGGGGTAGGGCGGGGCCACAATGGCCGACCAAAGTTTTATATAGAAATATATAGGAAAATTCTTTAAAAATCTTCTTCTTAAGAACAGCAAAGCCATATTTGCTCATATTTATATGGAAGCATCCCCAGGTTGTAGTGTATTCAAGTTTGTTCCAATCATGACCCCCGGGGTTAGGGCGGGGCCACAATGGCCGACCAAAGTTTTATATAGAAATATATAGGAAAATTCTTTAAAAATCTTCTTCTTAGGAACAGCAAAGCCATAATTGCTCATATTTATATGGAAGCATCCCCAGGTTGTAGTGTATT
>NW_026921030.1:0-17904 GCF_032062105.1 Saccostrea cuccullata
CAATACAGGTCTGTTTCATTGTCTTGCATTAAGGTTAAAAATGTTTGACACTTTATGAACGACACTTAAATCTCCTTTCCCTCCCATGTTCTTAAAAACAAATACATAAAAACATCTCTAAGCGGCACGACTTTGACTTACTGAAACAAAACCTGCCTATGTTTTACAGTGAGCACTTTTTAGGAATGTTTACCTGGGTAGAACTCACGTGACTATCAGTATTTTAAATAATTTATTCCACACATGGGTTCAACATGGGTCATACAGGTAAACAGCTCTCACTTGCTGTAGGAAAAACATTGTACTTTTTATACATTTTTAATATTTTAAGTACGAGCCTAATCGTGTGCAAATTTCATACTTTCACACAAGTTTTATTAATGTAATATGCGTCTTTTGTCATTCGCACAAGTTTGCACAACGTTAGGCTCATAGTTAACAAAGGCTTTGAAATGAATGACCGTTCTCGATTTACTATAGAAAATCGCCAATGTCGGCTGACCCCTACCACATTGTATAGTTTTGTTCTTTGTATATTCGTTGATTTCAGCGGTAAAAATTGTTGAATCGTATGGTTTAGATATCAATTGATGATTTGAGATGAATTTATTTTCTTAATTTGTTTGTTTATTTTTTCACATTTTACCGGGGCCCATAAGTGCACTCGTTCTTTACTGGAAAATTGGTCTTATCCTTGGGAAAATTCCTATAAAAGAATAATAAAAGAAATTGTCCACTCACCCACCGATGGCGGTACTTTCTTCTTGAATTTCCATGCTTTATGATAGGCGTAACTGTTCAAACTGACCGCGTGCTATCAGTAGCCGTGGAATCTGATATATAACTGACGTCACACTTTGCTACCCACCACTCAATTTCTTGCAATGCTTGAATTTGTCTTGGATTACGAAAACTCGTAATATAGTCTCTTACAATCTGCTATATTACGCGTATTCGTAATTTAACTACATTACGAAAAATTGTAATATAAGTTTTATATTACGATAACTTGTATTATTATACCTCATTATGAATATTCTACACAACGCGTTATCTGATTGGTTCTAGGCTATCACGTGATCGGGCCGTAAAACTTCATATTTCCCGTCGTCGGCAGGCTTTTCATCATATTCCACCTCTTCAGAACACCTAGTGAATTTTCCCGCAATATAGTTCTCGTTCGTTGAACGAAAACTCCCGAGAGTATTAGACGTCACAATAGCCAGGTTGACGTCACAAAACTGATGACAATGCGTTGACCTAAGGGTTTTATAGTATAACTTTACGTTAACAATGAAAGTGAATTTGACAGCAGTGCCGAATTTGAAAGTTTATGTTTATTTCAAAGGCTTTGCTTGTTTCGGTATAATAAACAATTCATTGCATGAATGTTCGGGAAACATGAAGACTTATTCAGCCAAGAAATATCATATTCCCCTCGGGCGAAGCTCTCGGGGAATATGATTTTCTTGGCTGAATAAGTCTTCATATTTCCCTCACTATCATGCAATAAATGTATAATATTACACTTTCTCGTAATCTTATGTTTTTCGTAATATTACGAATTTTCATATCGGATTGGACTGTTGATATTAAGTTCAATATGAAAGCGGTATAAGTTACATGTATGTCATTTTGCATTATTGTGTTGCACTCCTGATATCTAAAACGTATTCTATTTACCATTGTTTCGAATATTACAACTCACAAAAACCCATTCTTAGTTCAGAAAATAAGTTCATCGCTTTGATAATTAGAACATATGAAAGTATTTAAACTTGACTTTATATTTTAAATTATTCCGTATTTATGTAGAAAAAATAACTATATCTATTCATTACTAAGAACAGTGTTAATACATAAGTATACTATGATTTTAGAATAATTTTCTTGGACAAGGGTGTCCATATTTTTGTATCATGTCTCATGGCATATAGCAAAAATATACATATTCATTACATAAGATATTTTATATTTTTTGTATATATATATTTTTTTTTAGAAGAAAAACACAGAGGCAACCATGCAGAAACATTTTACTTTTCAGTTTTTTCTTTATATTTATGCATATTATACCAGTTATGATTCTAACATATTTGTTGCTCTCCTGGCCAAAAGCATGAAAGTCTTAAAAGTAGAATTGTGACGAGAAAATTACATTAGAACTTGTTGTGTTGTTTCAGTGAAGTTGAGGTGGAATTATCTGAAATTTTAACATTTTATGTGTTTATTTTCAACGCTCATAAACAAATCACAAAAAGATCATAACACATCTGAATGGATAAAATTGGAAAATGAACTAATTTGAATAATAAAACTGCGAGAAAAAAAAATTATGCTATATTCCGTAATAGTGAATTTTCATTCAGATGCAGCCTTGCCTCCCCACTTTTTCTTGTCATAAGGTCAAACACTAAATCAAATTTCACATGTGCCCCCTTTCCCTCCCTTTTTGAGCAGTTTTATATTAATTCATTTTGCCTGCCAGATGTTTGGAAGTTTCACACTACTCACCCGCAGTTCCGCTGTACCCAGATACTGTCAGTATATATTTACTGAGTTCATCTCCGATGTAAAATGTTGTATACACAGCATAGGCCTGTTGACCATTATAACGCTCAAGGTCAACTCGAAGTTCTTGGTTTTTATCCTTAGTTAAGGTGTGTATTGCATCATTCCCTATATAAATATTTGTTTATGCATATATATTTACATTTCCAATGTCTTCATATGAGATAAAATTACAAATAGTCAATGTACTTTATTTATTTCTCCATCAATGTACTAGTTCATCGATAGGCGCGGTTAAAAAAATCACGAGCAGGGCGGGAAAAATAGATACAAGAAGCGGGGCTTCTAGCACGTTGATTGGCGGAATCAATAACATGTAACTATAAGGAATAACTCAAATTTTTCAATTTCATGACGATGATCAATCGATTGGCTTCCGTAAAATTTTTATGCATAAACGCCTTTATGCAAATGACCACGCAAACCAATCGATGGATCACACCATGAAATCAAAAAGTAAGAGAGTTATTCCTTAAATAATTTTTTTTTCACTCTTTGAAATATTTCGACCGTATTATTTCATGTCATGTAACAAAATTGCGCCAAAATATCTGAAAATGTTGCTAGAAAAAATTACACTTTTACAATCGGAAGTTTATAACGCAATAATTTAATTTTAGTTGTAACACTTCATTTGATTGGTTAAACGGTTTTATCCATTTTGTATAATATAACTTGCCTACGTCACAATGAGTTACGTCAAAAATGTTTAACTCCGCTTGACGTTAACTTTAAAAATATGCGATATTTGAAGCCATTTTCCGAAGGAAAACAATGGAAAAAATGTCTCATTGTTATCATAGAAATTAAATTATAAGGAATGAAGCTTATTTCAGCTTATGTTATACGATATAACAAAACTTGGGGCAGTTTACGCTTTATATATATATATATATATATATATATATATATATATATATATATATATATAACAAAGGAAAAAGAGAAACAAAAACAACTAGCACTACTACTAAACTACTGAACACTAAATATTTACATACTTAATTACATGTTGAATTGGAAATTTTTAAGAACACTAATAAAGAAAGAAATCCGGACCGCTATGAAATGCGTCCGGTCTATCGGGTATACTCGGGTGAAGTGCGATTTACATAATTGAACGAATTAATTATGCTAATTAATTACGACAATCAGTAAATCGTACATTGTTTCATTCTCTCAAAATGGCGTAACTCTACTTAATAAAGAATAATGAAAGAAAAATCATATAGTAGGGATATTTAAACATATGAATTGTGATCAATTATAAATTTTGAAATATTTAAGGACTTATTATCGGGAAAAAATAATTAACAAAGGCGTAAGCAATACATAGTTATGTGGTTGTTCGAGAGTTGGTGGCACAAATTAACTGTAGAGTTTACACTAAATTGAGAGAATTATTTTGTTTAGTATGATCAGGAATTGGGTCTAATTTACGTTCATTCTGGTGAAGTCATTCAATTTGTTAATACCATTTGGGCGGAATGACTTAAATCTGTGCATCCAGAACTTTTCTTTGCTTTTCCTCTGAGCATCTGTCCATCTTGGGTTATGGTCAATCACCACTACTGTCATGTCCTCCCATTTGTGACCCTCAAGGTTGAAATGTTCCCCAACGGGTTCATTGAGTTTTTTGGTCCTAATGGTCGAACGGTGGTTATTGACTCTCCTACGGAGATCTCCTGTTTCACCAATATACTGTTTGGAGCAAACTTTGCAACTGATGAGATAAATGCAGTTGTCAGTATGACAGGACAAATTCCCTAGTATTTTGTAGCTGCGGCCTGTAACAGGGCTGTTAAAACTGTCTGTGCCAGTGCTGTGCTTACAAAGAAGACATCTCCTGTCAGAGCAAGTTTTAAAGCCCCCGTTAGGTACTGGGTTGTCCAGTCTGGTTCTTACTACCATGTCCTTCAGATTCCTTGGGCGTCTGTATGCAGCCAATGGGGGTTCCTTAAAGACCTCTGCCATTCGTTTGTTTGAATGGAGAATTGGTAGTTTCTTTTGAAGGATACCGCTAAGGTTCTTAAGGACGGGATGGTATGTGGTTACCAGAGGGACCCTGTCGCTATTGTCTTTTTCCTTGTAGCGTAATAGGTTTTGCCTGTCATGTTCCGCCATCTCATCAATAGCTGTTTGTACGGTGCGGGCATTGTAGCCTCTTTTGCATAGGTGGGACTTAAGAAGACCACTTTGCTCCTGATATAAGGCAGGGGACGAACAGATGCGTCGAATTCTGGTGGCTAGACCCTTAGGCACTCCCTTAAAAGTGTGTGGGGGATGACAGCTAGTGGGCATAAGATATAAGTGGGAGTCTGTGGGTTTGGTGTGGAGACTGAATTCGATTTCACCATCAATCAGGGTAGATGTAGTATCTAGGAATACGTTTTTCGAATTAGATACGTCTACTGTAAATTTGATCGACTGATGAAAGGTGTTGGCAAACGTAATGAATGCCTCGAGGTTCTCGCGACATTCCACCCACTTCATCTCTATATCGTCAATGAAACGCAACCAGCTATGAGGCCTAAATGGTGCTTGAAGTAACAAGTTGCGTTCCAGTCTGCCCATGAAGACATTCGCATAAGACGGTGCCATTTTCGTACCCATAGCAGTGCCATTAACTTGCAGGTAATGTTCTCCATTAAACATGAAGTTGTTGAACTTGAGAACATGTTCAAGGAGCTTAGCAAGGGACTCGGTAGAAGGAACTTGTATGGATCTACTATCCCAGACTTCTCTACAGGCTTCGATACCCTCATCGTGCGGAATATTGGTGTACAAAGATGTGACGTCCACGTCCATAGTCACGAGGAGGGTATGATCTGGGAGGCCAGTAGATGGTGTCTTGTTAATGTAGTCCGTAGTGTCCTTAAGATAGGATGGCAAACTTTCTACGTGTGGACGGAGATGTAAATCAATGAATTCAGAAATTTTCTCCGTGGGGTGTCCAATTGCGCTGACTATGGGGCGACCTGGCATGCCTTCTTTGTGTATTTTAGGAAGCAGATAGAACTGTCCTGGTCTACAGTCAAAAGGATTTAAGGTCTCATAGACGTTGATACCAATCTCATTTTTCTCAAACATATCGTCAAGAGTTTTGGTAATGGCGGTGGAGAATTCTTTAGTAGGGTCAGAGTCCAGTTTCTTATAGAAACGTTCGTCTGAGAGTTGTCTTTGGGCCTCCGCCATGTAAGTCTCTTTATCCATTACTACAACTGTAGAGCCTTTGTCTGCTTTCTTAATTACAATGTCATCCCGATTTTTTAATGATTGTAAGGCAGATCTCTCCTCCTTACTCAAATTGTCGGGAGTTTTGTCTGGCATTGAAAGGAGCTTCTCTATGTCTGACTCAACGGCATCAATATACGACTCAAGCGCGCCGCACTTGCCCGGTGTAGGTTCCCAGGCACTCTTGGGCTTATAGAGTTTGTGTTCCTCTAGGTCGTGTAAATCTGGCTTGGAAGAGTCGTATGAATTTGCTTCGGAGTCTTTTTTAGAGAAGTGCTCCTTCAAACGAAGTCTCCGAAAGAATGCCAAACCCACAGACTCCCACTTATATCTTATGCCCACTAGCTGTCATCCCCCACACACTTTTAAGGGAGTGCCTAAGGGTCTAGCCACCAGAATTCGACGCATCTGTTCGTCCCCTGCCTTATATCAGGAGCAAAGTGGTCTTCTTAAGTCCCACCTATGCAAAAGAGGCTACAATGCCCGCACCGTACAAACAGCTATTGATGAGATGGCGGAACATGACAGGCAAAACCTATTACGCTACAGGGAAAGAGACAATAGCGACAGGGTCCCTCTGGTAACCACATACCATCCCGTCCTTAAGAACCTTAGCGGTATCCTTCAAAAGAACCTACCAATTCTCCATTCAAACAAACGAATGGCAGAGGTCTTTAAGGAACCCCCATTGGCTGCATACAGACGCCCAAGGAATCTGAAGGACATGGTAGTAAGAACCAGACTGGACAACCCAGTACCTAACGGGGGCTTTAAAACTTGCTCTGACAGGAGATGTCTTCTTTGTAAGCACAGCACTGGCACAGACAGTTTTAACAGCCCTGTTACAGGCCGCAGCTACAAAATACTAGGGAATTTGTCCTGTCATACTGACAACTGCATTTATCTCATCAGTTGCAAAGTTTGCTCCAAACAGTATATTGGTGAAACAGGAGATCTCCGTAGGAGAGTCAATAACCACCGTTCGACCATTAGGACCAAAAAACTCAATGAACCCGTTGGGGAACATTTCAACCTTGAGGGTCACAAATGGGAGGACATGACAGTAGTGGTGATTGACCATAACCCAAGATGGACAGATGCTCAGAGGAAAAGCAAAGAAAAGTTCTGGATGCACAGATTTAAGTCATTCCGCCCAAATGGTATTAACAAATTGAATGACTTCACCAGAATGAACGTAAATTAGACCCAATTCCTGATCATACTAAACAAAATAATTCTCTCAATTTAGTGTAAACTCTACAGTTAATTTGTGCCACCAACTCTCGAACAACCACATAACTATGTATTGCTTACGCCTTTGTTAATTATTTTTTCCCGATAATAAGTCCTTAAATATTTCAAAATTTGTAATTGATCACAATTCATATGTTTAAATATCCCTACTATATGATTTTTCTTTCATTATTCTTTATTAAGTAGAGTTACGCCATTTTGAGAGAATGAAACAATGTACGATTTACTGATTGTCGTAATTAATTAGCATAATTAATTCGTTCAATTATGTAAATCGCACTTCACCCGAGTATATCCGATAGACCGGACGCATTTCATAGCGGTCCGGATTTCTTTCTTTATTAGTGTTCTTAAAAATTTCCAATTCAACATGTAATTAAGTATGTAAATATTTAGTGTTCAGTAGTTTAGTAGTAGTGCTAGTTGTTTTTGTTTCTCTTTTTCCTTTACATTTTTCTTTGTCCTGAGGAAGGGACAGGGCGTCCCGAAAATTTGACAATTTTTATTGTTCGTGTCGTTGGTCATTTTTAGTGCTTTATATAAATTTCCATCCGTGACCTTGTATCTACTTGGTAGATCCGACATTTAGGATATACAGTGTTGTTGGTTTTTTAGTGCTTTATATATATATATATATATATATATATATATATATATATATATATATATATATATATATATATATATATATATATATATAAAAGACTCTCCCTGGTGCGAAAACGAATTTTTGATGTTATAAGCTGAGGTTCCCGATCTAAGATTAAGTATTAGAAAATCGATATTTATAAAACATATGCTAATATTCTTAAATATCTGTTACATGTAAAGGACTTTTCTTCATGCATATATAAAAATCAAGCTTAAGTCTACTTTTTAGCATATCAAATCTATTAAATTAGAGATTAAATTGTACTGATAGTGAAATAAGTGTTTTGACTTGTAATTATGGGGAAACATTTTTTTTATTTTGTATACGTCCATATAACTATCAAATTAGATTAAAAAAATATCGATTGTTTTCTCTTTGATATTTACATTTGCAAATGTTTTCCTTTATATAACACTACTGAAAGCAAGCGTATTTATAACTGTATAAATACAGGTACGGGGTCAAGAGGTCATAGATGTGTGTATGGATAAACGTTCGACGTAATTTCTCAGTGACGTCATAAAGGGTCGACGCGAGTTCAGTGGATTACTTATATGCCGTTGGGTTTGAAAAATAATGCATTTCACACGTTATAAGTCACAATCAGGCAAATATAAAGTATCAATAAGTCACAAACTTAGATATAAGTATTAAGGTATCATTTTTTGAGTTTTATTGGGATGTAAAACGGGTTGGCACATGATCAAATCTTCCATAAAGCCCTTCGGGCTTTATGGGATTTGATAATGTGACCAACCCGTTTTACATCCCAATAAAACTCAAAAAAAAAAACAAAAACAAAACGATACTTTATTTCTTAAATATTGTAAAAATGCTAAATGCTAAAACTGGATACGTAAATGTAAATGTTTATTTGCTAAATAATAATTTTGAAAAAAAAAATTGTATTAAAATAACTACAATTTTTTTTTATATAAAAGTCATTAATTTCTTTTTTTAATCAGAAAATCAAATTATTTTTAGTAACTTACAAACTGACAAGGAAAAATATACTTAGTAATTCATCAATTGACGTACAACAGAGAGAACAAGAAAGCTTCTTTGCTGTATAATATAGATGATTCACAAAGAGTACAAGATAGTCAAACTGTTTTCCAATATAGATAGTCAACAAAGAAAACAATATGCCTACCTAATGTTAACACATCCATCTGAGTACATTTTCATTAAATTCTTTGTTTTCTCAATACATGGAATCGGGTATTGCCGGCTGCATAAATATCATTTACCTTGTCATTGGTCACTTGTAACTTAATTTTGTCAAAAGCATTGTACACGTGTTCTCTGACGTTTACATTAAAGAATGCTTCCGTTTCTTACTGACAATATCTATGCAGTTTATTGGTACATGTACCAGATCTTCCAACAGTCTGTCAGAGTTACATTTGGCACGGATAACAGTTGCACTCTCCTATTAGCAGACCTATTATTGTAATCATGTGAAGCAAAATGTACTCAAAAACATATAAAAGATAAAAAAAATAAAATAATTGTTCTTGTCTTCAACATGTTGATGAAACAAGGATATCAAAACTCTCGATGTCATCATTGCACAAATCCTATGGTCGATGACATTGTCAGCAAATACAATCTATCATAAAGTCAAATACTGGCTGATATCCGGATTAAAGTAACATAAGACATCACTTCTCAGGAAAAATCAGAAGTTGCAAAAAAAAACAAAAAACAAAAAAAAAAAAAAACGAAAGAAATTCCTCGCAGAGAAAAAAAAATGATAAGACACACAGGTTAAAATTACACAGTTATAAATTATGGTCTAAGAAGGTAAGCATGGATTTGATTTGTGTTTATGAATTAAGGAACAAATGCTAGCTTCAACTGGGTCTAAAACTGTTAATTGGTGACCAAATAATGATAAAACAAACTCAATATTTTTATAATTAGATGCCTACATGAAAGAAAACATGGAATATGATCAATGATTTGTTCAATGTTTTGCAATTTATGAATCACAGGATTCAACAAATGAAGATTCAAAGAAATACTACTTTAAAGAGTAGTCAATGTCAAGCTATTAATGCTTGTTTAGCGGCTACGATCTTGAACGCAGCCTAGGTGTCGTAATCCTAAGGAACTATTTCTTCAAATGTTTCGTTGGTTTACTCATTAGAGTTGCCAAAATGATTAATGCCTTCAGAAAATACACAGAAAACAACTCTTTTAACAATAAATGTTCTTTTTACATGTATTCTTTTTCACTTTGCGCGGGAAATTTGACATTTATAACAACGCAGGTAAAATAAGAATTACATATACTCTGCTAATTCCTAAGCATAACTGTTATCTAATTTATCATAATGAATGTAAATAAGGGCTGAAATCATAACTGATTTTCTTTTGTTAGCAAATTGTCACTTTTACCGTAATTTTTTTTTCGTGCAGGTAAAAAAAAAAATCATGTTCTCCGAATATATTTCATGTAGTTAAAGACACTCCTCAGGTCCGAGAAATATTTCTGTTGAAAACGTTGAACATTAAACCATATCGGGTTATTGTTTAAAGATTTCCTCTACAACTTTTGTTGAAACAATACTTTAAATGGTGCTATCTCTGTCGTCTGAGAATGAATAAATGGACTGGTTATTATTATATATCGGCTAAGAGTAAATTTTTAGACTGCAAGAACAAAAAAAATTGACGTCAAAGCGGAGTTTTAAATTCTGTTTTTGACTACCATAATTAAGAGATTTTTTTTATTTTAATTAAATGATCATATATTTTTAACCAATTATTACTACCTATCTGGGTTTTCTTCCGTCCTTATTAATTGGTCATTATCTTTAAACTTCATATAACTTCATTTATCACACTGTAATATATGCACATGTTGAAATGAAAATAACAAGAAGTATAAACCTTTTCCTGCATGATGAGTGAAAAAATTTAATTAATGACTTAAAACTAATTACACTGCTTTCTATTAAATGTCAATATTTGCAATGTCTTTAAAAGGAACAATTCAATTCTCAAATTGAAGCTCAAGGAAATAAACTGAATAACTCTGATAAATATATTCAATAATAAATATTAGGTATATTGTTTCTGCCTTCAAGCAGAGCTAGCTCAAATTTTATTTTCATTTAAAAATTTTAAAATAAAATTTTAGAAGAACAGAATATGACTTAAAATCAACTTTTTTTAATGATAAAAATAAAAAATAAGTATGACGTAAGGTATAATATTAAATTCTTGGGATGTGAATACGGGTTGGTCATGTCATCAAATCAAAAGGGCTTTATGGAAGATTTGATCACGTGCCAACCCGTACTACATCCAAAAAGTAGAGAGCTTTAGTTACTCAAATACTGGTATAACTTGACTGCTTTAATTACATCGATCTCTTATGATGTCATTGTGTTTATACGTAGTACGTTTATGATTTCACAATGAATTTATGGCCAGGTAAAGATTCCATTTTAAACAATAATAAAACACTTTAATTAAATAGTGTTTTATAAGAGAAAATATCTGCAATATTACAGATGTTTGTTAAATTTTACAATTAATTTTGGAAACCATTTTTCAGACATGTTTCATTACTGAACGTTAACTATATCCACTGTATCCATGTGTTATTCTTAACATTTTTGAGATTTGAATGAGCATCAAAAATATTAATGATATTGGCATCATTTTTAGCTCACCTCAACGTATGTAATACCCTCGGCGTCGGCGTCCCAGGTTAAGGTTAAGTTTTTTGGAGCAGTTTTTTTTAAGCACATCTATGTCCTATATTGATTAGACATGCATGGAGGATGCTTCTAGAGAGTTTCATTGTACCAGTCAAAGTTTCAGATGCTGCAATTTCAGCAAAGAAATGACCAGGTTAATGTTTTTGGAGCAGGTTAACATTTTTGGTGTAATTTTTGGTGTAGGTCTCATTTCCAAGGAACTATAAGCCCTATGTTGACCAAACTTGAACAGATGATACATCAAAGAATGCGCATTACCAGGCTTGCTTCAGATGCTGAATCTGAGCTACATTTTCCAGTTGAGTGAACAGGTCAATGTTTTTGGTGCAAGTCTCATCTCCAAGTAACTATAACTCCTATGTTGACCAAATTTTCATGGATGATACATCTAAGAATGCACATTACCAGGCTTACTTTGGATGCTGATTCTGACGTACATTTTACGGTTGAGTGAACAGGTTAAAGTTTTTAGTGTAGGTTTCATTTCCAAGATACTATGAGCCCTATAATTACCAAACTTGCATGGATGGTACGTCTTAGGATGCATACTACTAGACATGTTTGGATGCTGAATCTGACCTACATTTTCCGGATGAGTGAACAGGTTAAAGTTTTTGGTGCAGGTTTCATTTCCAAGTTACAATGAGCCCTATAATGACTAAACTTGCATGGATGATACATCTTAGGAAGGATACGGAGATAACGAACAGTATTCAATCTCAAAGTCCATAAAACAATACAAAATAAGAGCAGAGCAAACACGGACCCCCGAAACATCAGAGGTGGGATCAGGTGCGATGGAGGAGTGAGCATCCCCTGCTGACCGGTCACACCCGCCGTGTGCTCCTTGTCATGATCAGGAAATAACGGGGGAAAAACCGTCGTCAATTCAGTGTATTAATAATGGACTAACAATTGGTATGAAAAACGTCAGTCAGCATTTGAATCAATGATAAATTGTATTTGCTGACAAAGTCATTGTATCGACCATAGAACTAACTAAATGATGACTTTAAACTAGACTGCTGATATTCTTGTTTCATCAACTTGCTTGTCAAAAATTTACCTCATTTTAGAAATTGTTCATACGTAGAGCATGCTCTTGCGTATCGAATCAACTGAGATATGTAAACTCCGTATGCAGGTGATGAAGGTATTGGTATTATAGTGCTGCATAAGTAAGGGAATTCGAAGTTGACGATAGAAAAGTTAAAGTCATCACGTTTATCGTATAGCTTGGTTGTTAGATTACCATTAGTGTCTTTTTCCAGTAAAATATCCAAGTATGAAGCAGAAGTGTCGGACTCTGTGGTATCTTTTATCTCAAGCTCACCAGGATATATCGTATCGACGTAGGAATGGAAATTAACATTATTAATTGACAATACGTTGTCGATATATCTAAATGTCGAGTTGAAGGCCACAACAAGTGTTTTCTTCTTTTCAAGCATAAGATTTTGCATAAATTCTGCTTCGTATGAATATAAAAATAAGTCTGCTAATAACGGAGTGCAATTTGTACCCATGGGTATTCCAATAGATTGTTGGAATATCTGGTCTCCAAAAACCACATAGATATTGTCAATTAGAAACTCAAGCATCTTCTTGATGTCAACTTCAGAGTACTTATGTGTGCAATCAGAATCTGTTTGAACAAAATAATTTTGCAAATGACCAATGACCAGGTAAGTAAATTTACGAGTTCCATTTTTATTGAAGAAGCAGATGTTAATGATACCAAAAAGCCTGGATTTTAATTTCTCGTGGGGAATTGTTGTGTATAAAATTGAAAAGTCGTAAGTTTTTAAGCTGTTGATTTTTGTAAAGTCGTGTGATTTCAAATTGTCCAAAAGTTCTTTAGAATGTTTTAGCATCCACATCTGATTCACACCACTTCTTGAATATATTGTTGCACAGTACTCTTGAAGTTTTTCGTTCACTACTGTCAATATCTTAGTGAGGAGTAACGAAAGAGGCTTGGTTGAACATTTACTGGAACCTGCAATGTATCTTTGTAAGGATGCTTATGAAGTTTTGGAATTCAATATATATATAAGGTAGTTCAAATTCATTTTGGCTCTGTGGAATATTAAAAGAATTCAAAACTGACAGGTGATTTTGAAGAATTTCTTCCTTAGAAAGTGAAGTATGATTATAAGTAGGATTACCACTTGTAGAATTAAGTCCAAGTTCTTCTAGAATGCAATTAATATAATGAGTCCTACAAACGAAGACAATGTTGTTACCTGCTTTGTCGGCAGGAACCAGTACGTACTGATCGTGTAATCTATCTAATTCTTTTTTCACTTCTGGATTATTGAACACAGAAGGATAGATGGTTTTCATATTGCCCCTCAGTCTTTTAATACGTGACTTTAACATGGAACTGATACATTTAATCCATTTTGACAAGGTGTCAACGTCTTTTTTTTCATATCTGGCCCATCGTCTGGCGTAATTTTCAACAGAATCCATAATATTTATGAAATTCCGACGCCAGTTGAAGGATCGGGGTCCCTATATTTAGGACCTTTTAAAATAAGTAATCTAAGGTCCTCATTACGAACTATATTTACGTCACCTGTAATAACGTGTCCAGCAGGACTATAGTTATAGGGCGAAGAAGAACATGAACACGAAAGAGGATTATGTTTCAGATAGTCGGTATCTAGGCCATGTAAAGTGTTTTTTTTTGTAATTGAAAAGTTTGGAAGCAATTGTCGGTGTATATCTGTAGGAAATACAAGGTGTAGTCTTTAACTTGAAATATGGTGGAATACAAGACTGGACCCTTTTGTGATTAAGAATATTACTTATATTAACCGCGTCAATTCCTTTATTGGCATATTGAAGTTTAAGGAAAAGACGGATAGTTTTAGCTGCATTTTCTTCCAAAAAACTACCCCCCACTTTTTATTTGCCGAGTATATTTCTAGCATTTTCAAAAAGTGGTAGCGTCTCAATAATCCTCGAAAGGGACTTCAAATAAAACAAACAATACAAATAATTTTTTTCATATATCAGATAACCGACCGCTTCTTGTGGGTGGCAATAAATAAAAGCTGATCTAAAAAAAACTTATTCTCTTAACATATGCTTAATATGTTATTTTGTTAATCAAACCACATGCAACAATCCATTTTTTATTTTAAAAGACTTAACTTTTTTGCTGTCTTCATACGCTTATAATTTTGCTTGAACATTTCAGAAAGATCGTTTCAACAATACATTAAATGACTTTCACCAAAAAATAAATTTATTCGGTCAGAAAAAAAAGATTTACATGTATGACAGAACTAACTATTTCAAAAAAGCCCTCTGTATTTTCAAAGTCATTAATTATAAAAATGTTATTCATTGCTCTACTTTTCACATATTCTTTTCAGGATTACTATATGCATTAATCATTTGAAAAGTAGAAGGTTCTTAAAAGGAAAATTGAAAATATTGAAAGATGAAATACAAAGTACGTCATTGAATTTTTGTTTCTTTAGTGTCATACTTAACAGACATTTAAATTCCATTTGAGTTGGATTTTAAAAGATAGATAATGAAAAGAAATAGCAATTAGTGTTTTGTAGAGAATTATTCCAATTAGACACATTTCACTTGTTGTAATCCTTACAAATAAAAGCAGCTATGAAACAAACTGAAAAGACATTAAATATCTAAATATACTTTAAACAGTTCTCAGATGAAGGTCCCTTTAAGTTTCAATTTAAAACAATTTTAGACGGCAATGTACTGCTGATACGGGGTATATCCTGTTCGTAAGACTTGTAGATCCTGAGTAAAAAGGCGTTTTGTGTTAAAGAGAGCCCACTGGGGGTTTGTGTACAAACTACTGTAGAGAACCTCTTTAAATTTATACCATATGTACCTTACATTGTCATCAATGTACTCGCCAAATTTATTGAAAATCTACCGCTGGTTAGTTTTTTAAAGACAAAATCAAGTACAGCTACAATAATTATAGGATTACATAGGAAAATGGTTAGTTTTTTCGCTCTTCGGGGCTATTTATCCAAATTTATCCAAATGCTATGTATAGACTTTTTACTCAAACTATATTTATTTTATTTGTTGAGTAATACTATATTGTACATAATTATGCAGGGAACACAAAATTTTACCAGAGGTGGCATTTCAAAATGACAAAATTCATGTTAGTTTCCTGTTTGTTGTTGTTTTTTTTTTTTTTTTTTTTTTTTTTTTTTTTTTTTTTTTTTTGGTTTTTTTTTTGTTGTTTGTTTGTTTGTTTGTTTTTTTTTCTTCTTTTTTTTTTTTGTTTATTGTTTTTTTTTGTACTACAAAACATGACAGATATCACATATTTGTATAAAAATAATAAAAGACATTGTCACTTACATGCACTACGTGCATGTATGTTTAAAATTTCAAGAGCGTCTAGTTTATACGTTTTATTTTATGACATGATTGATAACCCTCTTAATGAACTTCGGTTATTCATAACGTCAAAACATTTATAAACATTTTAGAAAATATGTTATTTAAAATGTTATTAAATTTTTTTATTAAGATTTCCTAAATTTGGTAATTTTTATGTAAAAATAGCTGCTTGAAAAGAGTAAATTTATATGTTTATTCTACATATGTACTACTAGTATGCTGCGCGAAGTACTTCAACAGTTATTTCCATTGTTATGTCAATACGATATATCCTGCTCAGCTTGAGATAAAAGATACCACAGAGTCTGACACATGTTTTACTTGAAAAACACGTTATTGATAATCTAATTAACAACCAAGCTCTATGATAAACGTGATAACTTTAACTTTACTACCGTCAACTTCCCTTACTTATGCAGCAAAGTACCTTCATCACCTGCATACGGAGTTTACATATCTCAGTTGATTAGATACGCAAAAGCTTGCTCTACATATAAACAATTTCTACAGCAAGATAAATTATTGACAAGCAAATTGATGAAACAAGAGTTTCAATAGTCTCGTTTAAAGTATTCATTTTCGTAAGTTCTATCAATGGTCCATACAATGACCTGTCAGCAAATACAATTTATCGACTGAGTCAAATGCTGACTGACGTTTTTCATACTATAAAGTATTACTGTTAGTCCATTATTGATGCACTGTATTGACGACGGATTTTTCCGTTATTCCCTAATCATGAGCACACAGCGGGTGTGATCGGTCGGCTAGGGATGCTAACACCTCCATGACACCTGATCCCATCTCTGATGTTCTGGAGGTCCGTATTTGCTCTGCTTCTATTTTGTATTGTTTTATGGACTTTGGATCTTGAATACTGTTCGTTATTCGATTCTCGATCGCGGCGCCGCGTCATACCTAAGACGTAAACAAAGGTAGTGACTGTTCCTTCGCCAAGCGCTCGGCACTAGAAGTGAAAGTCACGGGTCTTTCGGATATGACCTTAGGTCCCGTGTCACGGTAGGCGTTGGCACGATAAAGAACCCTCACTACTAAATGGCCCTGAATGCCGAGTATAGGTCTAAATTAGAAGCCATTCGCCGGCATTGGTGACGTCTCCATAAGGGTGAAAAATTATCAAGAGGGACGTTAAACAATATACAATCAATCAATCCATTAGAACTTTTGTGTTCCAAACAGTGACCCTGCATTTCCCAGGTCAATGGCCAGAATGGATTAAATATTTAACTTTCTTAACCTTAAATGATATTTTTCTTTTATTTAAAAGACTTCTGAACTGCACAGGATAACACAATATTCTATACAGTACTTCCATAAGTTATCTACCTTTGGTCTGTTCCGACAACTTTATAGAAGTTTTCACCTAAGTGTGAAATTTGACATCCTGCTAGTATATCAAGATCTATAGAGTACTTACACATTACAACCCCCTAATAATTTGGCTAATTAGTTTTCATGGCATTGATTTATATCCCGCGTGGTAAAAAGTTACAAAGGCGGCGCAGCGAAATCGCTGGTATTACTTCAACACGCTTATTTCACAATTAATTTGAAATTTTTGAAAAACTGTGACATTATTACTTTTGATAAATTGTAGACCCCTTACTTGGTGGATGCACGGGAACTGCGTCTTCAAGCCACGAGACTTTTCAAATTGACCTCCTGAACTTTAGTTTTCGGGTTATAACAGCGGGTGATACGAAGAAAGAATTCGCTACTAGCTCCAGTTTATAATCATAGGAGTATATTGTTAAGAAATATAATACAACAGCTTATTAAAATTTTCAAATAACTTTAAAATGAAAAAATTGGTTAAGAACAAGAAAATTCATCGTTAAAAACTTTTGTCACAGCTGCAACAGGATGCAATGTCCAGAAAATTGCTTTAAATTTAAAACCTTTAAAAACTTATTCAAGTGAAAAACATAGATGGATAAAACAACGTATCTAATGCTAAGATTTCTTTGTTTAATCTGAATTCCGAAAGACAAGTTTTCATAAAATGCTTCTCTGCATCAGTACTAACAG
>NW_026921031.1:0-17844 GCF_032062105.1 Saccostrea cuccullata
CTTTCTAGTTTTTCATTACATTTATCTATTTATCATTACAGTGCATATAGGTCAAAAATCTCTTTTAGATCTAAAGAACAATAAATTAAGACTATGTATTTAATTTGTACATTTATAAACACGCATGACCGTGTATTATACATCAATTTTTCTTCAGACATGAGCTGAGGCCACTGAAAAGTCTGACGATAAGAAACTTTATAAGAATCTTTACAAACATAGATACATTGCGTGTTACAGTAAATGTTCAACCAAGCTTCTTTCTTTACGCCTCACTCAGCTATTAACAGTAGTGAAGGAGAAACTCCAAGTGTACTGTGAAACAATATATTCAAGAAGTGGTTTGAATCAGACGTAGATTCTAGATAATTCCAAAAAACTTTTGGATAATCTTAAATCACAATATTTTACCAAAATCAACATCTTAAAAACTCTAGACACAATAAAAATTAAAGTCCAGGCTTTTTGATATCATTGATAGCTGTTTTTTTTCAATAAAAATAGAACTCGTAAATTTACTTAGCTTTTCATTGGTCATTTGCAAAATTATTTTGTTAAAGCACAAGTACTCTGAAGTCGGCATCCATAAGATGCCGACTGACAATATCTATGTGGTTTTTGGAGAACAAGTCTTCCAACAATCTATTGGAATCCTCATGGGTACTTATTGTGCTCTGTTATAAGCAGACCTATTTTTGTATTCATATGAAGAAGAATTTGTGCAAAATCTAATGATGATGAAAACACTTGCTGAGCTCTTCAACTCGAAATTTAGATATAACGACAACCTACTGTCAATTAACAATGGTATTTTCTATTTTTGTTTCAATACGATATATCCTGGTGAGCTTGAATTGAAAGATACAACACAGTCTGACACATCTGTTTCATATTTAGATATTCTACTTGAACAAAGACGATAATGGTAATCTAACAACCAAGCTCTATGATAAACGTGATGATTTTAACTTTTCTATCGTCAACTTCTCTTACTTACGCAACAATATACCCTCATCACCTGGATACGAAGTTTATATATCTCAGTTGATTCGATACACAAGAGCATGCTCTACGTATGAACAATTTCTAAAACGAGGTAAATTATTGACAAACAAGTTGATGAAACAAGAATACTAGCAGTCTCGTTAAAAGTCATCATTTTGTGAGTTGTATGGTCGTTCCAATGACCTTGTCAGCTAATACAATTTATCATTGAGTCAAATGCTGACTGACGATTTTCATACTAATTGTTAGTCCATTATTAATACACTGAATTGACACCTGATTTTCCGTTATTTTTCGATCATGACAAGGAACACACGGTGTTTTGTATTGTTTTATGGACTTTGATATTGAATACTGTTCGTTATCTCCATATCCTTCATCCTATACGATCTCGCAAAAATGAAAGTAATATCAATTTATAAGTAAAAATGTTTAAGTATTTAAACACAGTAATTAATTATCATAAATAATTGTAGATTCTGAAACAAAAAAGAAGATTATGTATACCGTAACCGTATCTGTCAGAGATATGTCGACGAAGTACCCATAGTCTAATACCATCAAATGTGATGGAAAAGTAAACAATAGAAATTCGTCATAAATTTTCTTTTCAGCTACAAGGCAAAATTTTGTTTATATATTCTCAAATATTTTAAAATAAATAGGTCTCGTCCTAAATTTTATTTAAAAAAGAAAGGAATTAGATTACAATGCAGTAGGTAATATTAAAACAAAATATTGAAATCTATTTAAGGATTGCAAGACTCCCATTTTTCCCTGGCAATTTTTTAAGTGGAAAAGGAGTATATAAGAGTTGGTCACTTGAAAAAGATCTCTTGAAACCCACAGGTCTGTAAAATGAATTAACTTATTTTTATTTATATACATTTGTGACCGTTTAATTATATATAATTTTTAATTTGCGTACCTAATTGTATGGCAGTGACTCGTATGAGAGGAGACAGGAAATATCTCTGCAATGATATGTCCTTGAAGCAACTTTTCATTAATAGATATTTTCCCTATTTTTAACAAAAATCTGTTTTTGAACTTACAAAAAAAAAATCGAATCAACTTTGCAATAAACGTAATCAACTTTAAAAAATAGTTGGAATTTCTTATCATGACATTGTTTACATAAATTTATGTTGCATACATATGTATAGTTTTCGTCTTCATTTTCTTCAATTTGTCATGAGCTTTAGCGATTCCAAATGGATTTATTTCTTAGCGATTCTCGGGTTTTGCAAGTTAGAGACTGAAGAAATGTTGTCAAAAGCGTACACACAAAAGAGGTGTGTTGCCAATTACTTTTTGGACATTGACAATATCTGTAAAGGTTAGTTAAAATTCAATTGAAAAATATTGAATTTACATCCTTAAATTAATTTATGTAAAACATCTGAGACGGCAGACCTATGTTAGCAGTTAAGTTTCAAAATCCTAAAATATCTTAACATTTTCTAATGCATTTTAGCTGCAAGACAGATCGATAGCTTTAATCAAGATCAAACAGCATGTCTCAAATCAGTTATTAAATTCAATGATATGCTTAGGGTAATGTATTACAATTTACAGAAATTTTGAATTGCGATAGTTACATTTCCATTACACCAGTTTACATTTTACTGAATAGGAAAAAATTTTTATTGTTTATCACACAGAAAAGAATCTATATTAATTAGATATGGATGAAACATATTGAAATAACGAACAGTTTTTAAGATCAAAAGTCCATAAAAGAATACAAAATAGGAGCAGAGCAAACACGGACCTCCAAAACATCGGAGGTGGGATCAGGTGCCATAAAGGAGTGAGCATATCCTGCCAATGGCTGATAGGAGCTGGTATACCTATCAAAAAATTGAGCATACCTTACCGACCGGTCAAACTCGCTCCTTGTCATGATCGGGAAATAACGGAAAAATTTGTTGTCAATTCAGTGTATAAATAATGGACTAACAATTAGTATAAAAAACGTCGGCATTTGATAAGAAATTGTATTTTCTGACATGGTCATTGTATTACCATAGAACTTACGAAATGATGATTTTAAACGAGACTGCTGATATTCTTGTTTCGTCAACTTGTTTGTCGGTAATTTATGTTGTTGGATTTGCAGAAAAGTTAAATCCAATGATATTCATATAAAGGTTATTTTTTCTGAAACCCCTCTTTCAATTTTTTAAACAACATTTTGAAGTTTTATAGCTACGTAAATAAATACAACAGCAAGCACTTCTACTTCTACTGATGAGTGGCCTCCGTCAATTAGCTGATTATTATGCCACCAGGTGTGTGCATGTTTAAAAAAAAGTAAAAAAATGTAACAATTATGACAGTCTATGTAAATGTGAGTTTAAAAAAAGAATTAATTTGCTGGTGACTTATTGACGGAGACGAGCCTTGAAACAGTCAAGGCTCGGAGCCATCACGGTAGAGACAGAGCACAAGTTGTAGGAAAGGGAAGGTTTTACAAGGAGAAAGCAATGTTAAGGAGGCTGGGGGTTAACAAATAAATCACAAATTAACCACCAGATTTAACTTATTTTTTTTTTTTTTTTTTAGATCTATACGGTATCTTAAGCTGTCAACTATCATTAAGAAAAGAAAAAAAATCATATATTTTAGTTTCAAAATTTGATCATTTTTGTATATCTTTATATGGAGTTCTTCTTTTAAAGGAGATCGAAATTGTCTGAAAATGGCTGCCACCCCAGCTCTTTAATATATGCAATTACATATATACTTCATTAATTAAATGAAAAATGCACTATTTCTTAATAGGGTGCCCTCCAGGAATATTTGGATTGAATTGCAGTCAGAAATGTCCAAGTGGCACGTATGGGCAATTTTGTTCAAAATCTTGTCAGTGTCCCCCAGACAGATGCGACAGAACACACGGTTGTGAAGGTACTCACATTTACACTTTTTACAATTTAATTTGTTATATACTCTGAATAGGACCTTATTGCAAATATCTAATAAATGAAGTATCTTAATATATGTTATTTATAAGCAAATACAAAAAGAACTACTCAGAAAACCATCGTTTTGGAATGCATTGCAGACAAAGTCCTGGAGAATGAAGAAAAGTCAGGAATGTGTGTATCGTATGTATTGACTTAGATATGAAACGCCCCTTCAATTGTTTTTAAATTTGAATTGTTTGTTTTAATACTAGTAATACAATGGAAACACTGTGACCAGACATTTATAGAAAAACAGCAAATATATTTTTGTTTATCAAAAACATTGCATAAAGTACAAAATGTTAAATAATTCCATTGAAGTTTACGTCCTAGTTGTTACATGAGCAAATTACTTGGAGGAAATTATTGCGATAAATAATATCCATAATAAAAAGAGGAAATAAAATGCATTTATTAAATATGCAGACATAATTAGCTTTACTTAGAACTCCCCCCCCCCCAATCTTAAGGATAAATAACACAATCTCTTTTCCTACAGAATTCAGATATATGTGATAAATTAGATTTTCTCTTTCTTTAGAAGTGATATATGATTAATTAAAAATAACTTCGCAATTGACCAAGCATGATTTGGTGAAAAGTGCAAAAATGCAATTTTACTGTACAATAAGTTGTTTTTTTTATAATTGAAAATTTATGAATGCATGAAGTTTCCTTACGTTAACGTTTCTGGGGATTTTTCAAATTAATTTGTTTGAAAGACATATCGAAAAAATGGTCAGTGTTTGTGTGGTATGTATTCTTAATACAAACAATTGGTTATTTATATATCGTGAATGACAATATTTTCTTGTAGGACAGATGGTGTGCTTCAGTGCTGTCTGAGCTTTTACTTGACAAATAACACTTGCAAAGGTAGTTGTCAATTAAATCTATGTATAAAAACTTTTAATCTTATCTTTATGTAATGAATAAAATTAATTTTTTTCCTTAGAAATTCCTCCCAGTTTTGAAACTAAAAATATTCTGTATTTTATTCCCTTTAGCCTGTCCAGCTGGGACGTATAACAATAACTGCTCCGATCCCTGTCCGCCTGGACACTATGGAGAATTATGTTCCAAAGTATGTGACTGTCCAGAAGCCTCATGTGATAAAGTACATGGGTGTTCTCAAAAAGGTACAAGTAGTTTTTGCTTTCGATTAATTTACAAATTACTTTTAATTTACAATATGTAAAAAAAAACCCCAAGTACAGATGATATTATCATGAGCATTCAATATACTACGTAATATTTGTTAAACTGGTATTTCTACAGAAAAAAATAAATCAGTTACATATGTACAGAATAAATTGATATACCAAAACGTTACGTTTTTTAAAAAGTTAGGAGTCAAAATACATTTCTTTGATTATTTTAGCCTCAGGGACAGAGGTCCAGTTGAGGATGATCATCTTTACAGGAAGCATCACCCTTGTCTTCCTCTTGATAATGACGATACTTATCAGAAAGTTTGCTTAAAACCGTTATTTAAAGATCATAGAATTTTCAAAATGCTGATTAAAATGGGAATCAATATTTTCAGCCTGTGGCGTTGGGTTCTTTGGTGACAACTGCAATCAAACTTATCCGTACGGCCAATATGGAAAACTATGTGGAAAACAGTGTAAATGTACAACTGGTGAATACTGTGACAAAGCGTTGGGGTGTGTAACTAAAGGTAGTAGAAATACTTATATCAACATAACAATCTAAACATTTAACTTGAGACTATAAAACCTATTTTAATTATCTGTAGTAGTATTCACAGAATTTTTTTAGCAACCGGTTTTCTTAAATACTTGTAATTAAAAATATGATGATACATGAGATTTCATAAAAAAAAGAACTGTGCGACAAAACTAATGTGAATACTCTTTGGGTGTTTTTCCTACACACCCAGGAACAGTACATATTTCAATCTACATCTGTTCCCTCATCTAAACTAGATAGTAAAACTTCAAGAATGGGCTGGACAAAAACAGAATCAACTATAGAGATAGCAGTAAAAGAGTCTACCACAATACCGACAGAAACAAAGGAACAGACGAATAACAATATCATATTTATTTTAATGGGTGCAGTAATAGCCTTTCTTTTTCTTATAATACTTTTGACAATTGTTAAGAAATTGTGTTCTGTCCATTCAAAGAGAAAATATATCAAAAAGGAAAATATAATGGAATTTAATAAGGAAGGTAATGAAATAGAAGTATATCACGAAATAAACATGGATGAAATGTTGGCTAATCAGATAGAATTGCCTGATAATCGTTACAATAGAATAATGGACGATGTAGTGCGACCCAAATATTTGCAAATAGGATCCAAAATAGAAAAGGAAATAAAACAAACATATAATGAAATTGACAAGGAAAATTCAACTACGACCGGAAATAATGGAGAATATTTAGAACCGGAGTCAAGTGGGCGAGTGAATGCATACATAGAAGTTATAGAACCTTTGATACATAACTCTGACTCTTTAAATTGTGACCAAGATGGCGGAAGCTCCTCAAACAAGTCTGACCGGTCTTATCAGGATACAGGGACACTAGCACAAAGTGACATGTCATGTCCCAACGACATCAGTGATCCAAAGACACACAAATCGAAAAATAACGAATATTTAGATGTTGTCAATGAGTTATAATTAACATGGAATGAAAATAAATTTGATAGAAAGCTCAATATTTTATGTAGTTATTTGTTTTAGATTTAATTTAATATCAAACACCTACTTATTGCTAATTGAAAACGGAACTAATTCTAAGTATTCCCAACATTGCGATTTTTAAGTATTTAGTTATATGCTTGATTTATGCAATCCGAGGAAATTGCAGTGTATTTTAAAAATTTGATTAGTCAATGATTTTAACTAAAATACATGCGTACAACTGTAACAGGGGTATGGTAAGAAACACAAAACTCGTGTCAGGGTTCTTTATTTATTCACACTGGAGTGACTTATGGCATACATCAATTTAAACACAGCCCTGTTAACATAATAAAACAACAATAAATAGAATGTAAATATCACGCACATAATGCTCATTACTTTACATGAAGGTAATATATACATAGATTATCCTCCTAAGTTTACACATTATAATCAAAGGGAGATAACTCTCGAATATATAAATCTTTACATATTTCTCCCAAAATAGTCATAAAAAATTTCCAAGATAAAAACATATTAATCTCACCATTTCATGGGAATAGGCTTTCCCATCTGCTCAATAATTGTCTAATTTACAAGTGTCTATGAATGGTGATTTGTAATTTAATACAATGATATTTAAAAATATTATCTCTTAATAAGTTCAAATGGAAATAGCTTTTGCATACTATAGGATACACATTTAAAATAAGAAAATATTAGTAACTTACCAGGGAAGGAAATCTTCAGTCTCAAGTCAATGTCTATAAGTCTGGTCTGATCAACCATGGAACAAAGAATGGTCATGATAAAGTGGGAAAACTCTAGACCAGGCAAGATAACCAATCGAATCCAACCTTTCAAATTAATGATTAATAAAAACCAAAATCACAATGCCCACTTCTAAAATACCTGATCAATGCCCTGGGGTATACACAAATATGTACAGATAATACAGGTAAGGAGAACTAAGGAGTGGATCTAGGTTTTTAATAGCAAGTTAAATAAAAGTTAAAATAAATATTCTGGCAAGTTCTATAACTTTATTTCATACAAATCCAACACTATTACACAACCAAGAGAAAAAAAAATCTAATTCATTTATTTTTAAAAAAAAAATATTAAATTTATGTATTATTGCATTTAAAATATGTCAAAAATCTTTTTTTTTTTTTTAGATTTGAGGAACAATTAATTAAAATTTAGTTTATTATTCTTAAATTATATGCAAGCATGCCCGTTTTCACACATAGACTTTACTGCAGACATGAACTGCGGATACTGACAATTCTTTATTATTAATGTAGTTATTATTTTAATAATTAGAAATGATAGAAGAAATGAGGTTTTAGAAGGTTCTATATGAAATTTATGGAACAAACGAACATCATTGATTAGTGATCGTTCTCTAATATATATTTTATGATAGTTTTTTACATTAAGAAATGTTATAGTAAGACTATTCAATAAACAGAGTAATAAACACATGTATACAGTGTATAGATATAATAGAAAATTAGATTTAAAAAAAGCATTGGCTTTTAGAAAGACTTATTTGGACCCTCCGTTTAGTTCCTTTTAACTTACTAGAGAACAATTGAACTTTCAACCTTCTTTCCTCTCTCAGCGCCTGTAAGGTCGATTGAACCAAATAAAACGACTTCTAGAACAGTTGGGAGAACATTAGAATCAACTACATGTACAGAGGTAAAAAAAAATAAGGAGTCTTCTCCAGCACGGACGATACTATCAAAGGAAGGGGTCAATAATAACACCATGATAAAAATAATAATTGGAGGAATGATTTACTTTCTCTTTATTACAATACTTTTCAAAATGGAGAAGAAATCCTGTTTGACGTTCTAAAAAATCCCCCACAAAAAGAAAGTGAATCAAAATATATGAAAGAAGGAAATGAATCGGAACTTAATTATAAAAAAGAGATAGCTGCAATTCAACGAAAGTACAAAAATGTCGAAAATAGAAGAAAATAAAGATACCTATCATGAAATTGACAAAGCCATTGAGTGCATGCATATAAAAATATTATAGAATCGTTGATATATAGGCCCCTAACTTTGAGTCTTAAAATAGTGATGAGGACAGGGGAAGTTCTTCAGACAAATCAGATAAACTAGAGAATCAGGATACTAGGAACTTATCACAAAACGTAGTAATCCAAAAACAAATGAATAAGCAAATAATGAATATTTAGATGTTGTAAATGTTTTGAAATTTACTTTGAAATGCAAACATAATACTCAGTAGATATAAAATAAGGTATTATGTGTTTTATGTTTTTAAACGTTTTTAATACTCATATGCCATAGTCCTTATTGAATCCAATCCCATTGATAATCATTCATAGAGTAGGTATTAGTTATGTACATGTATTTCATGTTATACGATATCAAAAAAATGATAGTTATATCAATTGATAAAGATGTTAAAATACAGCAATTTTTATCCATAAACAATTATAGATTCTGCAAACAAAAAAGAATAACCTTAACTGTATCTTGCAGGGATAAATCAAAGAAGTAGTCTAAAGTCCATAAAGATGATACAACCAAGGGTGATAGAAAAGTAAACGATAGAAATATGTCAAAAACTTTCTTTTCAGGTACAAGGCACACTTTTGTTTATATATGATCAAGTTCATACTCCACCAATTAAGCTCTTACAAATGACACACAGGTCAATGAGCATGTAACTTTGACTGTGACCTACATGCTAAAAATAGCTTATTTGAACTTTCACCATAACTTTTGATCCATGAGAGATAGGTACTTTGTATGTGGAATTCAAACTTCACTAATTAAGTTCTTTCAAATCAGACCAAGGTTAGTGACCTTGTGACCTTGACTGTGAACTATATGCTAAAGATAACTTTTTCGCACCTTCGCCATAACTTTTGAATCATTAGAGAAGGATATGGAGATAACGAACAGTATTCAATCTCAAAGTCCAAAAAACAATACATGGAGGAGTGAGCATCCCCTGCCGACCGGTCACACCCGCCGTGTGCTCTTTGTCATGAACAGGAAATAAGATAGAGACTTCATATTTGGTATGCATACTCAATTAAGTTCTTTCAAATGACACCAAGGTCAATGACCTTTGACTGTGACCTGTATGCTATGAGAGCTTTTTTTCAAACTTTGTTGCCGCCGGACGCATAGTGTTTCACAAATACATCTTGTTATATATACATTTTTAACCGTTTAATTATATATATTGCATTTCAAACTGCATGCGAATGACTCAGATGAGAGGTGACAGGAAAAAAAAATCACTACAATGATATGGCCTTAGAACAATTTTTCATAAATAGATATTTTCCTTATTTTTAACGTTAACTGTTTTTTAATAAAAACAAACACGAATGAATTGTGTATACGTAATCAACTTTTAAATACATTGTTTAAAATTCTATCATGGTATTGTTTACATAAATTTATGTTGCCCTATACTTTTGCCTTATACTATATAGTTTCGTCCTCATTCCTTTGAATGTGTCATGAGGTTTAGTGATTCGAAATGGATTTATTTCTTAGTAATTCTCAGGTTTTGCATGATAGCGACTGAAGAAATAGGCGGTTCAACATGTTGTCAGAAAACGTACCCTCAAAAAAGGTGTGTTTACAATTACTTTCTGGACTTTGACAAGACCTGTAAAGGTAAGTTAAAATTCAACTTAAAAAGTACAATTTCTAATACATATACATTTTAGCTGCAATACAGATAGATTTCCTTTATTAAGTCCAGAGAGCATGTCTCAAATCAGTTATTCAATGCAATGCTATGCTAAGGGTAGTGTATTACAACTGACAGACTCTTCGAATTATGATTGTTTCATTTTCATTACATCATTTTATATTTTAATGAATAAGAATTATTTTTATTGTTTGATCACATAGAGAAGTATCTAAAACTAGATAAACGTATTTGTAGAATGAGTAAATTCAATGATATTCATAGAAAGGATATTTTTTTCTGAAACCCATCTTTCAATTTTTGTAAACAACAATTTGGAGTTTTTAGAACGATGTAATTCAAAAGCAATTGCATATATACTTATAAGAAAAATGCACTATTTCTTATTAGAGTGCCCTCCAGGAACATATGGATTGAATTGCAGTCAGAAATGTCCAAGTAGCACTTATGGACAATTTTGTTCAAAATTGTGTCAATGCCCCCCTGACAGATGCGACAGAACACATGGGTGTGAAGGTACTCACATTTACAATTTTATAAACATATTTAAGCATTGAATTTGGCAGTCTCATAACTGCAATGGCCCAGCAGGCACACAGCGTTGTTTAAACGTTGAATATTAGCTGAAACAGGGTTTAGAGGTTGATAAATCTAGATACAATATTGATTCAACGTTGACTTTTCAACGTTGAAAATTTAACGTTGAATCAACATTGAATTCAAATTGAGTTGAATTGCCAACATTGATTCAACGTAGGATCTTCGCTGAGCGGGCCAATCTTATTTTTCTCCGAAAGATAATTTGGACTATGATAGTGTCGGACTATAACACTGTCGGACAATAACGAGGTCGGACTCGACAAAGTCGCACTACCGTATATCATTACTAAATATTATAACTAACAAGGATGGTAAATATAGAAATTTTACACATTAATGATAAATATGAATTCAGTACGAATTTGCCAAAGTACGAATTAAGAGGATACGCAGCAGGGCATCCGGAAAATATTCAAAAAGACAGCATAATACAACCCTCAGGACTCAACACCAAGATTTGATAAAAAATACTATTTAAAGAAAAGATTTCGGCATGTCAGAGTACTAGTATCATTGAAGAGACGTAATTTGTCGAAATGCATATCTGGTGCATCAAAAGTTGTACTGTGTAAGATTTGCATCTTACCTTGGAATGGTTTTATGTTCTGGACTATTTCATGACCACATGTGAAAATACAAAACGTTTGTAAATGCTCGGGTTTTGTAACATGATTAATTTATAAAATGTATTTTGCTGAAAATTATTGTAACACAACTAACTTTTGATAGGAAATTAAGCACTTACTGTTTACAATATATAATTTTTTTTCATATAGTGATATACCGTATGTTTTCATTGAAGGGGTCCCGACCCTCTGCTATAAATTTCACCTTAGAAAGTTTTTCATTTGTAATATTGATTTTCATAAACAACAATAACAGAGCCACATGGAAAATAGTTTGAAGTATAAAGCGCTCCTTATTTTTTCAGAAATGATTTTTATGTGCAGATATTCAATTTGTCGGCACGGCCAGGTGTGTTATAGGACCGAAGACATCCAAAAATATGAATTCAATGCTTAAATGAAATACTATTTCGTCACCAGTCACCTACATATTGACGTCATCATAACATTGTGACGTCACAATGATTGAGAAAATCATCACTTTTTATTTGCTATTTATAGTACAGGAGGATGACTAAATGTATACAATGTTTTTACATTTTTAACCCCCTGTATTTTCCGCAATTTTGATTTTTCTACACTTCATGTAAGTTTCAATTGATAGAACAGCCTTCGGAACAGCTTAATAGAGAAACGAAAATAGTGCACAATGATAACAGATAATAATAATCAATGTTTTATTTATTTTTTCAATCTAAAATGATAACCTATATTTTTGCAGCAAAGAAATACAAACGGATCCTATAACAGACATAAATTTATCGCTTTGTTTAATAAAAATGGCGTAGTCTCTGTACTCATACGCAGACAAGCTTTGGTGATTAGGTCTTGTGTGTTTTGTGTATTTACCACTTGTAATTTTATGCTTTTTATTAGGGTCAAACAAAGTTAATGTAAATATTTTGTTATATACTCTTAGTGGGATCTTATAGAAAGAAATCATAAAAGGAATAAAAAAATATCTAACAAATGAAGTATCTGTATATGTGTTATTTATAAGCAAATGCAAAAAAGAACTCAGAAAACCATAATTTTGGAATACATTGCAGACATAGTCCTGGAGAAGGAGGAAAACTCAGGGCTGTGTGTTTCGTATGTATTGACTTTAATATTTGAAACATTCCTTCAACTGTTTATAAATTTAAGGACAAATGATACAAACAGACTTTTATTCTGAAAATAACGACTTCAGTCATGTTTTAATGAATAAAATGAATAAGGTTCACCGCGTAGTATTTAATTTTTTATTCAAAATTTCACAAAAAAGGAATTTGAAGTGAAAAATATTTGTATAGAATTATAAGCATGGTTTCAGAAGGGTAGAATTTGAACATCACAGAAGGTTTACAATTTCTTTATATTCTAGAAATTTATTATTTGCATCATTTGCAATGAAATTAGGTCAAAAAATATATACAAATCCAGGCATCCATTTTTTTTCTTTGTATCATCTGTCCTTAAAGTGTTGTTTAAATTAATACAATGATCAAAGTGTGATGAGACACTTAAAGAAAAATGGCAAACAGATCATGCTTTGGTTCATAAAAAACTGCTTAAAATTCAACATGTAAAACATTTCCATTGAAGTGTATGTCCTTGTTGTTATACCAGCAAATTGCTTTAAGAAAAGATTGCAATAAACATTTTTCATAATAAAAAAGAGGAAATAAACTGCATGTATTCAATATGTCGAAATAATTCGTTTTACTCAGAATTTGTCCCCCATTTTACAAAAGTGTTTACTTATATACTCGTATATATACTTGTACTCGTAAATGACAATTTTCTCTCGTAGTAAAGATGGTGAGATTCAGTGCTGTTTGAGCTTTTACAAGACAAATAACACTTGCAAAGGTAGTTGTCAATAAAATCCATGCACAAATACTTTAATTTTTATCTTCATGTCATGATTACAATTAATTTTTTCTTAGAAATTCCTCCGTGTTTTGAAATAAAAAAAAATTGTATTTTTTCTTTAGTCTGTCCAGCTGGGACGTATAACAATAACTGCTCCGATCCCTGTCCGCCTGGATACTATGGAGAATTATGTTCCAAAGTATGTGACTGTCCAAAAGCTTCATGTGATAAAGTACAGGGGTGCATACAACAAGGTACAAGCAGTTTTCGCTTTGAATTAATTTACAAATACAATATGAAAAAAAACCCAGTAGAGATTATCTGTCCAGAGGCTTCATGTGATAAAGTACATGGGTGCATACCACAAGGTACAAGTAGTTTTCGCTTTAGAATAATTTACAAATACAAATTGTAGAGAGAAAAACAAAGTAGATATAAGAGCATTTAATGTACTACTTAACATTTGTTAAACTGCTATTTCCACAGAAACAATTAAAACAGTTACAGAATAAATTAATTTACCGAAACGTTATGATTTCTAAGAAAGATATGGATTCAAAATATATTTCTTTTTTTAGCCTCCGTGACAGAGGTCCCATTGAATATGATCATCTTTGCAGGAAGCATCACCCTTGTCTTCCTCTTAATAATGACTATACTTATCAGAAAGTATTCTAAAATTCAAAGTCTCAGAAGACACGCACCTGTTTCCAACGATTTGACAGCAATGGATGTGGCAGTTTATTCAGAGGTGAAGGATTAGATTTCATGTGTAACCGACAGAAAACAGTTCTTTGCAATCATTTTCATAATAATTCTGTAACAAATTTTAAAAAAGTACTTTTGATTATTATGTATGCAAATGTATGTTACCATTGAAAAAGAGCAATCAATAGGAAAATAGACAAAATGCAAGGAGACCTTTTAAACTAAAAAAGCTAATTTTTTTTTCACGTTGCACCCTCAAGATGAACAATGATATTTTATATCGATTCCTCATATAATAAAAGCTGATATATATTTTTTTATGAAATAACAAAAAACGCAAAAATGCATGCCACATTTTTGAGCATTTTGTATTATATCAATTCTGAGGCTTTTGTTGTCATATATATATATATATATATATATATATATATATATATATATATATATATATATATATATATATATATATATATATATATATATATATGTAGGACTCCAAAGTGCGATGGGACTCCAAAGTCCAATGGTCACGCCGAAGTCCGATGGTCTGCGCCAAAGTCCGATGGTTTGACACGCCAAAGTTCGATGGTGCTGAAAACAATCAACGTTTTAATCATATACAAATTAATATAAAATGAGAAGACTAAGCCTAATCTTTTGGATATAGGTGCGAGACTCACACTTATCAGTCGAAAAATGTATAATATCTATGAGCTAGATATCTTGGATGGGTGCAGGACTAACCCAAATCAGTTCAGTTAGTGTGCGAGGACTTACCATAAAATCTCTCTGTAGAGTTCGAAGAAACATATTGGGGTTCAAGAATTATCTCTTGTCAGTCGAATGATGCACAAAGACCAACCTTAAAAGCTCTGGTGGGCGAAAACAATAAGCAAAATCAGAAAAAATTGTATGCGAGACAAATATTAATTTGAATGCAGGACAAATCATGACGTCGTACTATTGTGACGTCATAAAGTTGATTGTTTCTTCGCACCATCGAACTTTAGCGTATAAGACCATCGCAATTTAGCGCAAGGTGTCTCATAGGAAACGAGCCATCGGACTTTGGCGTGACCAGCGGACTTAGGCATCCGTAAAGATAGTGAGACATCGGGGTTTGGCGCAGACCATCGGGGTTTGGCGAGACCATCGGACTTTGGCGTCACCATCGCACTTTGGAGTCTTACATATATATATATATATATATATATATATATATATATATATATATATATATATATATATATATATATATATATATATATATATATCCGTGACCTTGTATCTACTTGGTAGATCCGACATTTAGGATATACAGTGTTGTTGGTTTTTTAGTGCTTTTTATATATATATATATATATATATATATATATATATATATATATATATATATATATATAATATATATATATATACATATACATACATACATACATACATATATATATATATATATATATATATATATATATATATATATATATATATATATATATATATATATATATATATATATATATATATATATATAGTAGTATAATACACGGTTATCAACAGGGGATGTTTGCTTTTCCTTGGCGCCTGACACAGCCTCTGATATTTTCTGATGTCCCTGTTTATTTCTTGTAGATTTTTTTAAATCGATGAATGATCGCAGGAATCGTTATCATCACCATTTTCATTATTTTAAAAAAAAAAATCTCCTATTGTTTGTTTAGCAGAGAAAGAAAATGCACGCATGTCATGGGGCCAACAATAAAGAATATGTAATTTTTATTAGTATTTAAGGATTCTCTAGTTACGGCTATTAGCCTCATCCTTATCAAAAAAAAACTTTTGGTTCCGAAAAGGTGGTTGGCAAAGAACTTTATTCGGTAATAACCAATATTTGCCCCCCAAATAAAACTTTGATGGAGATATATTTAATTAAGTTCTTAAACAGGGGAGTATATGCTTACTTCAAAGCACTGAATATTTTCATAAGTAATGACGCCATATGTACTTAATGACGTCACAAACATGACGTAAATTTCAGTTTTTTATGAATTTTACAGAAAAATGTACATATTTCGTCGATATTTTGAGTAAAAGTCACCGAGCGCATGTGTTCAGGATCAATATTTTGATATAATGTGTTGAATGATAATATCAATGAAATATGTCAATATCGTTTCTGAACAAACTCGCGCTCTATAAATTTTAAAGCTAAAATTGTTGAAATTTTGTCCATTTTGTCCTCTTTCTGAAAAAGAATATAAAATCGGACTAGTTTGTGACGTCATAAAAACAAAAAATGTTAATACACTGCTTTGACACTATAATATTTTCTGTTAATTTATATTTCTCATACAATTTATTGAATTCAGCGCATTTCAGGAAGTTTTCAAAAGTTAACTTTTGTGGGGGCAAATATATGCAATATACCGCATATAGTTCTTTTACCAACATCCACCCCTCATTCCTACATACATATTGTTATTGTTGTAGAAAATACATGTATTTGGTTTTCTTTTATATGAGCCCCCACTATAAAATAACATAGCTAAGTAGAGTTTACTATAGTTCACTATGGGTAACTGTACTTTGCTATAGTTAATCAAAGTTTTCGCTACAGTAAATACGGTTGATTTCCTACGAATTTCAAAGACGTTAATGGTAATCTAACAATCAAGTTCTATGATAAAAGTGATGACTTTAACTTCTCTATCGTTAACTTTCCTTACTTATGCAGCAATATACCTTCTTTACCTGCATACGGAGTTTATTTATCTCGGTTGATTTGATGCGATAAAAAGAGGTAAGTCATTGACAAACAAGATGATGAAACAAGAATTTCAGCTGTCCCGTGTGAAGTCATCATTTTGTACGTACTGTGGTCGATACAATGACCTTGTCAGTAAATACAATTTAACTTTGAGACAAATGCTGACTGACGTTTTTCATACTAATTGTTAGTCCTTTATTTATACACTTAATTGACGACAGATTTTTCCGATCATGACAAGGAGCACACGGCGGGTGTGACCGGTCGGCAGGGGAAGCTTACTCCTCCATGGCGCCGTGGATGTCTGTGTTTGATCTTGTTCCTATTTTGTATTGTTTTATGGACTTTTGATCTTGAATACTGTTCGTTATTGCAGCCCAGAGGACCGGGCTGCTCTATACATATAAGTTTAAGTGTTGGTGTATAAGAATTTAGGTGGGAGATGTTATTCAAAATTAAAGGTTTTCTAAAGAATAAACAGATCGCTAATCAGAATCTTCTTTCCCTTTATAAATTTTGAGATCATAATATATTTCCATGAAATGAATCTGTCAAAATATATACGTTTTTTTTTTAATTTAAATATATAAAGTTGTTTAGCATTTAATACCTAAATAACGACAGGTCCCCTTTTTTTAAGAACATTGATTTACTTATCGCATAAAAACGTACTGTACGCAGTTCGTGTTTTATATTCTTAAAGTGAAATACATTTTTGAATATAGGTGACGCATTTGTCTGGTTTCAATTTATATTTAATGCAGCCAACATTTATTTGATAACTGATATAGTTTCAATGAGTAATGTTTATATTGGATTTTCATCCGACTATAAGTTTTCAAAATATTCTCGATTGTCGTCTAAATCATTTTGATGCATGCCTTTTTCACACATATCGAAGCGGTTTGATGATCAAGACTAATTTCTATTGTT